>NC_042622.1:28736279-29036279 GCF_901001135.1 Rhinatrema bivittatum | reverse complement strand
AGCCCCTTGCCATCACGTTCATGGATTTCTGTTTCACAGAGCCCAACGTGAATGCACCTGCTGCAGTCTTAGATACTACAGGCTTAACTGTGGATTTTTCATGTACCACTAACAGGTTTTGTTTGCTTTCTTATAAAAGTCATCTCATGGCTACAGCAAACTCTTAACTTCAGCCTCTCTTGCCTCAAAACTGTTCAGTTTGCAAGTTGTATTCAAATTACTTCTGCTTAATAGTTTAATGAAAAGCCTGGCAGAATAATGTCCTATTGCAAAGCCGGGTTGTCGTGTATTGTAGAGGAATAATCTTCTGGATAAAGATCTTTTACTTTTAACCAATATACAGCAAATATCACTGATTTTTACAGGGTCCGCTCCCAAATACATGTGGCCACTTCTGGGAGATGGTTTGGGAACAGAAAAGCAGGGGTGTTGTCATGCTGAACAGAGTGATAGAAAAGGGATCAGTAAGTACTTTAAATGCTCTTAATCATGGAATACGATTCTCTATTCACAATGTATAGCTATGAGTTGGTGTGACTTACTCTGCATTCTCTATATAATTGCTTAGACTCGGCTGGGATTTATGGCACATTGTGTCCATCTTTCCTATTCTCTGGCACTAACCATGCCAAACGAATTGTTTCAGGCGTTACTATAATACCTACTAGTTTGAGCTTGATGGACAACTGTGGCAATCTATTTAATAAAGACTTGCCTACTTTCTAAAGGGAAGGAAAGCATATGAGATTATCTGTGTTTCCCCCACACTCCACCCCTGAAATAACTTTTTTTTCTGGTGTCCTATTGACTTGAAATTTTGAGGCAGAAAAGGGGCATAAGGATTCTGACTGGGTTTCTTTTTTTTTTTTTCCCCTCAAGATACATGCGTATGCACAGGCCTGCATTCGTGTTTCTTGTTCTGTCCTACTTTTTATAACATTGTGGTAGAGGTCCTCTGCTGGGCCTCTGCTTATACCACCACTTTCAGCTTCATCGTGTTCATCTCCCACAATTGTCCTTCCATCCATAAGCATGCTTGGAAGGTCGGCTTTATTAGATTTAGTTTGTGAAAACTCTTGGAGATGTGACACCTCCATTTGCGAATATATTGAACAAATCCTGTTTTCAGATAGTAGCAATGGCTCTGACCTAGTGGTCCCCAAATCCAGTTCTTGAGAAATTCCAACATCCAAAATTAATATTCATACTTTCATACATTTGGTCTAGGAATCAGGATAAATTACATATTTTAAAAACCCTGAAAAGCAATACCTATTGGGGGTTGTCAAGCACCAGATGTGGGAACCATGGAGCAGTTGGCTTGAAAAGGTAACCTTTCCAGTATCAGAGAGAGAGAGACAAACCTCATGTATGAGGGCATGAATGTCTGTGAATGATGGCCATCTGATTACTTAGCTGTCATAAAGCAGCATTAAAAATCTTACTTTTTTCAGTTTATTGTAGAAGTCCATGTTGTGCTGAATCCATCTACAGAATAATAGCATGTAAAAAGGTTTTCATAGATAGGAGCAATTCAATATAATGTGCCTCTGTTAAAATGAATTTACTGTACTAATACAAAAGTTAAGCATGGATAGAAAGACCTGGGTACTCTCAATCTTATGTACATTCACACAGAATAACTCGTAAGTTAGTCTAATAAAACAAGTCATTACCTGCAGAGAACAGTTTCTCTCCTAGGACAAGCAGGATGGTAGTTCTCACAGATGGGTGACATCATCAGAGCCAGGCATGGAAAACTTTTGTCAAAGTTTCTAGAAGCTTTGACTAGCACACTGAGCATGCCACGCAAGGTCCCTCTTTGGTCTCTCTTTTTCCGCGGTGCAGTTGCCTTGCAGTTTTTGGAGCTCTGCTTATTTGCCTTTAGGCGCTTTAAATTCGCAATTTTTCTCTGGTCCATTGTCTGGTCCCCCTTTGTGGTCAGTGTATTCTCCTCAGCGCAGTATGTAAACATTTTTCTTCCTTCTTCGCAGTCTATTCCCAGCATCCCACTTCTTGGTGTCCCCCGGTCATCGACTGCATGCCGGCTGTTTTTCATGGCATCATCTGGCTTCCATCAGTGCCCCCAGTGCCTGCAGACTGTCTATCATGGATCCGCATGAGGTTTGGTCAATGCCCCCAGGCAGATGATGCAGTGTCTATGCTTGCGGGATCTCCCATGGTGCTCGGCCCGGTCTTTCCCCGGTGCCGAGTAGGTGAAGGATCCCAGTGTCCTGGGACCGGTGAGACCATGGGGGATCGCTCACCGGCCCCTCGGTCTGTAGTCTATGCCATCGGGGGTGTGGTGAGGAGGGGGCCTATCGAATGGTTCTCCTCTACCCCCAGGTGTCGATGACTCCGTGGGCGTGGATGGAGCTGATTTTTTGAACCAAAACGTTTCTCAATTTTGTCGAGGTGAGCACAGCGTCCCAGGGTGTTACTGTGTGAGCAGTCTGGTGAGGAAGTCACCGGTCTCCAGGGCATCGGGATCCTCCGCCGCCTCAGCGCTAGGGAAAGACCGGGCCAAGCACCGTGGGAGATCCCGCAAGCATCGACACTGGTCGCCGTTGGCACTTGGCTCAGGTGCAGTGTTGGTGGCTGCCGTACCACCACCACCAAAGCAACCCCAAGTTACGGAGGCCCCATCCTCCGATAAACACAGGAATCCCAGGCATTCGTCAATATCAGTGCTGGGCACCGTGCCCCCTCGAAAAACCAAGGAGGCACTGGTGACTTCTTGTCCCCTTCCCTCAGACCTTTCTTCACCAGGCTTCCAGGAGGAGTTGGACCGCAGAATGCAGTGCTCCAAGCTGTACGGAGCGTTGAGCTGCCCCCACCACTGTCCCCCATACCAGTGCTGGAGTCTCCGTTGTCTATCCTGGCGCCCCTGCTTGAGCGTCTGGATGTCCTCTTGGGTGCCATCCTGACTCAGCCGGTGTCTGAGGGACACTCTGTTTCCCCAGTGGCTACCGATGCCTCCCTCTGGAGCGATTACCATCATTCGGTCCTCCTCCGAGGAAGATGCGTCTGGCACTGCAGTCCCGAAACCTTGGTTCCCCGAGCCTTTACCTGGACCCTCCAGCAGCTCCCGGTGCCCCCCGTTACTGGTGGGACTGTGCCTTTGTGGCCCTCTGAACCCAGGGCCAGGTATTCGCACGGCCTCACCCGTGTAGGTCCCACAATGATCTTAACAAGGAAGGAAGGCCCTTATGACCTGTGGGGGAATGATTCTTCAGAATCTTCTTCTGAAGTTTCTGACAACCCCCTATCAGAGCCTTCTCCACTGGAGGAAAGGCATCGGTCTGCTCCGGAGGACCTCTCCTCTGCAGGTTTCGTCAGGGCCGTGGCAGAACCTGTCCCCTTCCAGCTTCTCACGGAGGAGGATGTGCGACTTAAAATGTTGGAGGTCCTCCAATTTGTCGACGCTCCTATGGAGATGATAGCTGTTCCCAATCATGACATCTTTAAGGATCTTCTCCTTCGGATGTGGGAACACCCGATATCCATCTCCCCAGCGAAGAGGAAGCCAGATGCCACCTACCTGGTACCGCAGGCCTTAGGGTTTGAGAAGCATCATCTCCCTCACCAGTCTGTAATTGTGGAGTCTGCTCTCAAAAAGGCCAAATGCTCCCGCACCCATGCCTCTGCCCCTCTGGGGCAGGAACATAAGAGAACTGGGTGCTCTGGGTAGGAACGTTTTTCAGGGTGCTATGCTTATCGCCTGTATCACTTCCTACCAGTTGTACAAGACTCAGTACAACTGAAACCTGTGGAAGCAGGTCCAGGAGCTGGCAGAATGCCTCCTGCAATAGGATCTGGAAGCTGGGAAACATGAGGCGAGATCCACCTATGATGTTTTTGAGACAGCAGCCCGAGTGGTCACCGTAGGCATCGGCACCTGTAGGATGGCCTAGCTCCATGCTTCCGACCTTTTGACCAGAGGTGCAGGAGAAGCTGGCTGACCTAGCTCGTACAGGTGAAAACAGTTTGGAGATAAGTCAGAGATGCGGTAGCTCAGTTGAAGGATCACCATGAAACCCTTCAAAAACTCTCCGCTAGTGCTTCAGACCCTCCATCCTCTGCCAGGAAATCTTCCAGACCCAGCTCCAGGAAGTCCTTTTACAGGCAGAGGAAATATTACCCCCCCCTGCCTCTCGGACTCACACACCCCGTGCTAGCTCCAGGGGTTGTTGCTCCTGTCAACAGCGGGCGCCCCAGCCTGCCCCTCAGCAGGCTCCAGCTACTGGCTTTTGACTGGAGGCAAGGGAGCATGGCCCAGCAAGACGCACCCCTGATGCAGGATCCCCCAGTGGACGGCAGACTTCTTTTGCTTCGCCCACCATTGGGCAGTCATCACCTCGGACCTTTGGGTCCAATTTTAGATGTATCCCAGGGGGCTCTCCCCCATGTCCATCGTGGGGTTTGTCTGCCCAGCAGGCCATACTTCGAACAGAGCTATCCACTCTTCTTGCGGCAGGAGCGGTAGAGCCCGTTCCTCAGCAGGGCCGAGGGTTCTATTCGAGGTATTTCCTCATACCAAAGAGGATTGGGGGCTTACGTCCCATTCTCGATCTCAGGGCATTGAACAAGTTTCTCGCAAGAGAAAAGTTCAAAGTGTTTTCTCTGGGCACTCTGATTCCCCTTCTCAAAAGAGGAGACTGACTCTGTTCCCTCGATTTCAAAGACGCATACGTCCACATTGCCATTTTCCCCAAGCACAGAAAGTACCTTCGCTTTGTACTGGGGAGGGCTCACTACCAGTACAGAGTGCTGCTCTTTGGCTTGGCCTCACCTCTCCCCCCTCCATAACTCCTTCCCTCTCTAACATCCTCCTCCAGAATTATACAATCAATGATACTCCTCCCGCCTAGGTCACGTGACCATTCTTCAACCCTCCCCGAGTTTTTATACCCCTGTTACATGTAACTTTATTCTTCCCTCTCAATTTCAATATATTTATCCCCCTGTTATTTGTAAACCGACGTGATATGTCTATGGACCTTGGTATATAAAAGCTTTTAAATAAATAAAATCTTCACCATATGCCTGGCAGTTGTGGCTACGCACCTAAGGCGCCGTGTGGTGAACGTCTTTCCCTACTTTGACAACTGGCTGGTCAAGAGTGACTCCCACACTGGGGCACTGGATGCTCTGGCCCTGACAATGCTGATGCTGAAATCTTTGGGTTTCGTCATCAACTACCCAAAATCTCACCTCTGCCTGGCTCCCCAGCTGGACTTCATAAGAGCCAGACTGTTCACAGTTCAGGCGAAGGCATTCTTGCCCCACGATCGGGCCCTGGCCCTTTCTTCTTTGGCAACCTTGTGCACAACAGTCGGAATGTGAGTGCATGCCTTCTGCTTTGCTTGCTGGGCCACATGGTGGCCTCGGTCCATGTTGTCCCAATAGCTCGCCTTTGCATCCGCAGTGCACAATGGACATTGCGGTCACAATGGCAGCAGGCATCCCAGGACCTCAGGTTGCATATCTCAGTCACACAACCTCTAAAGATCTCTCTGTCCTGGTGAGTGAATCTCTCCAATTTAGAGCAGGGGATTCCCTGCCTCAGGTAGTGCTTACCACCGATGCCTCTCCTCAGGGCTGGGAGCCTATGTGGATGGCATCCACAAACAAGGTCCCTGGACTGCTCAGGAAGCTCTCTGCTAGATAAACGTCTTAAAACTTCGGGCAATTCGTTATGCTCTCTGGGCTTTCCACGACCGGATGTCCAACAAAGACAGTCCTACTTCAGATGGACAAGCAAGTAGGCACGGAGTTGTTCCTCCTCTGTCAGGAGGTGGTACATTTCTGGTCATGGGCTCTGTTGCAGGGGATGTCACTGCGAGCAACATACTTTCCCTGGACTCTGAACATGCTGACAGACTGCCTAAGCCGCTCTTTCCAGCCGCACGAGTGGGGAACCCTGGATGTGGACCTCTTAGTCACCCTGCACAATTGCAAAGTGAGCAATATTTGCTCCTGATTCATGTGGGACGGACATCCAGCCTCTGACGCCTTCTTCCTTCACTGGGGAAAGGGTCTCCTGTATGCGTATCCCCCTCTTCTTCTCTTGAAGACTCTTCTGAAGCTTCAACAGGACTGAGGGACCATAATCCTCATGGTGCCCTACTGGCCCAGGCAGGTCTGATTCCCTCTCCTCTGAGAGATTAGGGATCTTGGCTGATCTCATAACTCAGAACCAGGGCAGCCTGCACCATCCAAACCTCTGGACACTGGCCTTGATGGCTTGGATGTTGAGCGCCTAGTCCTTCAACCCCTGGAACTCTTGGAACACGTCTCCCAGGTGCTGATGGCTTCTAGAAAGTCTTCCACCAGGAAGTCTTACAGGTTGAAATAGAAGTTCGCTGCCTGGTGTGAGGAGCATGGCTTAGATCCGTTCATCTCCCCTCTTCAGGTTCTTGGACTATTTGTGGCACCTTTCCAAGTCTGGGCTTAAAACCACATTGGTCAGGGTTCATCTCAGTGCGGTTTGCACATACTATCGGGGTGTCACTGGTACACCCATATCTGTGCAGCCTATAGTAGGTCGCTTTATGAAGGGTCTGCTCCAACTAAAACTCCCTCTTCAGCCTCCTGTTATGTCCTGGAACCTTAACGTTGTCCTGACACGGCTCATGCGTCCTCACTTTGTGCCCTTGCACTCCTGCGACACAAAGTTCCTCACCTGGAAAGTTATATTCCGAATGGCAATCAGTTTGGCTCGTAGAGTTAGTGAGCTTCAGGCCTCTGTCACGTACCCGCCGTACACGAAGTTCTTTCATGATAGTGTGGTCCTGCATATGCACCCCAAGTTGCTGCCTAAGGTTGTGACTGATTTTCACATCAATCAGTCCATTGTTTTGCCCACGTTCTTTCCGAGATCTCATTCCCATCCAGGTGAACGGGCTCTCCATACGTTAGATTACAAGAGGTCTCTAGCTTTCTATTTGGAACGCACAGCGAGTTACTGGCAATGCCCTCAGCTCTTTGTTTCTTTCGATAACAACAGGCTAGGAGCTGCAGTGGGCAAATAAACCTTATCTAACTGGCTGGCGAACTGCATTGCTTTCTGCTGTGCACAAGCAGGCCTTCAGCTTGGAGGCCAAATCAAAGCTCGCTCTGTGAGTGCCATGGCAACATCTGTAGCCCACCTGCGGGCAGTTCCCGTTGCCGACATTTGCTGAGCAGAGGCATGGAGTTCCCTGCACATATTCACTGTCCACTACTGCTTGGACAAAGATGGTCGGCAAGACAATACCTTAGGCCAATCTGTCCTACGCAATCTCTTCCAGGTTTAAACCCAACTCTTCCTTCCTATGACCCCTGTTGGGAATCATGCTATCTCCCTACTGACCAACAGCACCACAGTTGTTGTGCCTGTCAACACTTTGTTCTGTAACTGTTGGTCTTAGTTGTTGCTGGGGTCAGCCTGGAGCTTGGTATTAACCCATCTGTGAGGGCTACCATCCTGTTTGTTCTAGGAGAAAGTGCAGTTGTGTACCTGTAACAGATGTTCTCCTAGGACCGCAGGATGTTAGTCCTCAGGAATCCTGCCCGCCACCCTGCGTAGTTGGGTTCTCCTGCGTTTTGTTTTTATTTTTTCGCTCATATTTTCTCTGTTATGAGACTGAAGGGGTACCTCGCATGGACGCGCAGATAGTGGCATTCTGGGCGTACTCAGTGTGCTAGTCAAAGCTTCTAGAAATTTTGACACAAGTTTTCTGTGCCGGGCTCCATCTGATGATGCAACCCATCTGTGAGGACTAACATCCTGCTGTCCTAGGAGAACACCTGTTACAGGTAAGTAACACTGCTTTCCCCAGGACCAAAATGTCAGTGCTACTAGAACACCGCATTTATTATGGGCAAACATTGCAATGTAAAAAAGCACAAATAAGGCCAAGGGTCATAAGAGCTCTCCCAGAATTTATTCTAGAATTATGCAGTGACCAATGCCACACAAGAAAATGACAACCACAGTGAATCCTATCTGCCAAAATGACCTCTAGCTCACAACAGCCCATCAGAGAGCACAAAGTATCATTACCCGAGAAGTGTACATAGACTTTGACTAGAGATCTTTTATAACATTTACTCCTGGGAGAATTGTGACAGAAACCCAAAATTCTGCATAATTTATATTGGTCAAAATAACACAATTTACATGACAGTCTTTAATTTTAAATTAATACAGAAAAAAGTTATTACTTAAAGGTGCAAAATTTTAAATATTTTGAGCAGAATTTCCCTGTAAATTCACTGTAAGTGTCCCTTCCACTCTCTCTCCTTACTCCTCTGGCTACTTTACCCTCTCAGGCCCCAACTCCTCTACCTGCCAGTATCTCTCCCCTCCATCTCTAGGCTCAACTCCTTCCACTCTATCGCCAGTCCCAGAGTTTGACCCCATTCTCAGTACTGCCCTTCACACACACACATACTCCCTCTCTCTGGTGCACATACACACACCTTCATACAGGCTCCCTCACTCTCTTGCATATATACCCACAACAGCTCCCTTTCTGAATCATGCATATACCCTCACACAGGCTACCTATGTCTCCCTATCACACACCCCTTCACCCAGGCTCTCTCTCACACATACACAATCTCTTCATACAGGCTAGCACCCTCACATACACACGATCCCTTTTTCGTATGCACCAGCTCTCAATCTCTCACACCATACACACGCCTTCATAATCTCCTCAAATAGGCTCCCTCTCTCTGACACCCACATTCGAGTATCCCCTCCTCTCTCTCTCACACCCCTTCCCCCCTCTTCTCTCACATCCCTTCCCCCTCTTCTCTCACACACGCAACTCCTCTCTCACTGGGGCCTTTATTGTTGCTATGAGCGGAGCGCATCCCATAGCACGCTGGGGCCTTCATCTTCGCCGCAAACATGTCTACCATTTTCTGTGCAGAATTTGGCAATTCTGCACAGGGGGGAATTCTGTGCAAATTTTGTGCTCCGCAGCTGCATAGAATTCCCCCAGGACTAAACATTAGATGGAAGAAAAATTAGCTTTAATGAGATTGGTGTATATCTACCAGTTTTAGTGCAGTATCCTTAAACCTTTGAAAGTGTTATATTTGAAAACCCTGTTCACAGGATACTTATTGAAGGTTCAGCTCCTGATGTAATGTTTCTCCTGTTCTTTTTTTTTTTTTTTTTTTTTAATTGTTTTGCCATCCCTATTGATCAAATTTAAGTTAAATGTGATGGAACGAATTTTCAGTAAAATTCCTCCTAACTGCCAGTAATTTCCTTAGAATTGAACAAACCAGAAAATGGACAAGAGCCCTTGAGACAGATTGCTAATGCTTCTCAGTAGATGGACTTTGAAACCTGATGTTGACCATAATGGAAATGTTATGATTTGCAGGATCCTTTGGTGCAGGAACTCCAGACTTAATGCTGGTTGGTCATCTTTAGATTTTAATTAAAGTACCAGCTCAGAAAGGTCAAATGTTTGCCTCCAGTTGGTGGATATTTAGATGTGTGTATAGATATAACTATATTTGTATTGCTTATTTGTTTATTGAGATGCAAGCTTATTTTTAGGGACTGGAAGTCTTTTGGTAATAACATTTTTATAAGTGCTCCATTAAATTGTTAATGGAATTTTATGGTGAGTTCAGTGGGGTTCATTTATTACTACTGAAGACTTAAATTAAAAAAAACCCCAAAAAATCCATTCTAAATGTATTCCTTCCATAGGCAAATAAATGTAATTGTGTCCCTGCAACCATGGCTCAGGCAATAGCTCAGCTTGCTGTGGTCTAGGGGATCCAGGTTTGGATTCCCATCCATTGATTGGTTGGGCCTGGGCTTACTCTGAAACTGATGGATTCGGATCCTGGAAGGAGGGGGAAGATGGTTGCCAATATTGTGGCAGCCCCAGTGGCGTAGCAAGAGTCTCCAGTGCCTGGGGGGGGGGGGGTCAATACATTTGTGTTGCCTCCCCTGTGCACCCTTCCCATCACTACCACCTTCCTTGTGGAAATACTTAAGGTGGCAGAAACAGACTCTCCTCGCCTTCTACCGACATGTGGCTGAAGAAACAAAAAGAGGCCCCCCCTGTGTGTCCGGCGCCTGGGGGGGGGGCTTTGACCCGCCCCTCTCCCTCCGCTACATCACTGGGCAGCCCTTGTCCGCCAACAAGTGGTGTTGAAGATGTGCCTCAAAGGAAACAGCACCAGCCTTTGAGCTGGCAAGGGTTTCCTGAGCTACTCGGGCACGCCATCTGAGGAGAGGGAAGTAACAGGCATGTCTGGGAGAGGAAAATGGGACAAAGGCGGAATTAAACATAAAAGAATGGTATATCTTGTTTGGAAAAGCTATTTTTCCTACATAGTTGGGAAACCTTGACTAGCACCCCGTATTCATGGGATTTTGGTTTGCTCAGTTGTTGGATTTAGTTCCCACCTATTCATTGGGTGAGTTACATTTAGGTACAGTAGGAATGTCCTTGTCACCAGAGCTATAATCTGAGTTTGCGCTGGAATCAGTGGAGGGTGGCTTGATTTCCCCATTGAACCCTGGCTTCCCTGGTTCTCAGCCTGCTGCTATAACCACTGGGCTATTCTCTCCAATATGATTGTAGACGTGAGGTTCATTATCACTTTGCAGACGTGAGAAGGCACTCTGCTGACGTCAACATTTGGAAAACAGCAGGGAAAACTCATGACATGTCAGTGCATAGTAAGGGCAGAAAGCCCAAAACACCCCCATGCCAATCTGTTCACTGCTTTCTTTTAATTACCCTCTGAAATGCATATGCAACCCTGCTCCACAGGACCCAGGGTCATGGAATGATTTAGCGAGTGAAAAATACAACAAAATAAATGAGGAAAAATGCAGCATAAAGACACATGGCAAAGCTCTTGGGGAAGAATGCAGTGTATCAGGAAAATACCAAGTAGCAACAAGTGCAGTCTTGAAAGGCAAACCTATATCAACCTCCCTTCCCATCCCACCATCCAAAAACGCCTTTTCCAGTGTCAGCATTTCACCTTCTCCATAACATAAACAGCTCTCCTGCCTGTACAGGTGCGACACGGAAGAGGCCATGAGCACCACCTCCTGCAAACCACATGCCTACCTCCAGACCAACATTGATGGTGCTGACATGACCTGGGCCAGTTTGAAAAGCACCTGTACATATCACAGCTTAGATAAGATCATAACAAACTACAAATCACCCTCCTAGCCAGCATGTGAGAACTCTAAACTTTGCACCCAGTGAGAGAATTCATGGATGCATACAGGAGATGGCTTGAAGAACCCTCCAAGGGTTCTCCCTGGTGTCTGAGTGCTAGTCCAGGAAGACCAGCTGTAGAAAAGGTGATGGTCCAGCAATGGAAAGATGTTCCTAATGTCATCCAAGAATCCTTGTTAAATTCTTGCTGTGATAGCACGAGCATAATGGAGTGACACAACTGGCAGCTGTATGAATGCTGGTACAGAATGAACCATTACTTACTGAGAAGCTTAAATAAAGCACTCCCCTGGGGTGTGAGAGAACAGGCTGATTCATGATGTAAGATCATTTACCAGTAAACCTATGTTATTTCCAGATCTTTCTCTTTCCCAGGATTGTGCAATATTTAACCAGGAATGGAGCATTATACAGGAAATTCTAGACGTTCAGGCTCTATTTACATGAGCATCAGAAAGACAGCGGAGTTCGTCTATAAACCTGAGCTAAAACTTAGGGAATGCAGTGTAGAACTAGGCATCTTTATTAAGGCAGCAAAAGCAGGGTTCAGACGCGCCTTGCTTTGCTATTTAGTGAATAGCAAGGGGTGGACAGTTTATAAAATTAATGTGTGTGGGGGTGGGGGGGGGGGGGTTTGCTTGGTTTTGTACCCACAGACCTGTGAGTGAATTTTCCAAGGGGAACTGCCTGCAAATGTTCCCTTTGAAAGTTCCAGAGCTTGGCGGCATCATGAGACCTTTCCTCATGGACTGCGCAGCTGCAAAGTCAAGCCATAAAGCAGGCGTGGCGGACTCCGGCCATCGAGAGCCACAAAGGCCAGGCTTTCAGGATATCCACAATGAATATGCATGAGAGAGATTTGCATACAATGGAGGGAGTGCATTCAAATGTTTCTCATGCATATGCATTAGTTTAGTTTATAAAAAATGTTACTCGCCTATGCCAAAAGGCACTAAGCAATGTACAAGTATGCATTCATAATATAAAAATCAATAGATGCAAAACTAATACAAGGACCAAACCAGTATGGCATCTACAATCATGTTAATGTCCAACTGAGCAAGAAGCAATAAGTCATTGCTGCCTTCTTTTATGCTTACTCAGTCAAAGGCTTGTTTCAATAGAAATGCCTTTAACAATGATTTAAAGGTCTTCACACATTCAGACTGCCTCAGGTCTGTTGGGAGAGTGTTCTATAGCTGAGAAACTATAATTGAAAAAGCACTCTCTAGTCCCCACTAGATAAGCCTGTTTTAGGGAGGGAACATCCAGCAAACATTTCTGATTAGATCATAGATCTTGTGGGTTGGTAATTCGGAGCAATGCATTTGCCTAGGGAAATGAAGTTACTTTTAACCGTTTCTGCACAATTGGAAAAATTCTGAAATTGATCCTAGGTTCAATGGGAAGCCAACAGGGCTTATGTAACACAGGGATGATATGATCCCTGCTATTCTTTCCTTCAGTACGGCTCGTGGTGGCATTTTGCAAACACCACTGCGAAAACCTGGCCCGTCTGCGGTACCCCCCTGCCATAAAGCATGCATGGGGATTTCAAAATAAGACCTTTTAGGCTTTTTCAGAAGTTCTGTTATTGAGGGTTTATATCTCAAGTCGTTTTAAAGTCTTATTTCCAAAGCGGACAAGTCCTTAAATGCTGACTTTATTCTTTCTTGCTGGAAAACAAATTTGTTTCTTATTAAGTTGCTTTTCCTTGGTACTGTGGCCCAGCAAGCTTGTATGCAATATGCTGGCATGCCTCAGGCACACTGTGAAAAGGAGAGGGAAGAGAGAGATTGGCCACTATCATGGTGGCCCCAGCTGGCCATAGAGCAGCCCAGCGGAGACCTCCCTCCAGCTTTCAGGTTACCTGTGCTGCCCAGGCACGCCATCTGGGTTGGAGGCTTAAGTAATGAGGGGAAAATAGGGTTAAAGGCACAAAGGCTGGTCTAAGGGTTCAGCTTTAAGATGAGATTCCCAGTTGGTGATGAGTTACAGAATGCTGGTTTGGGTATGGATTATGTTCTGGTTTATCTAAAGTTTGTAATTCATAAAGAGTGGTAACTTTGCATTAAAACAAACAAACCTAACTTTAAGATAATTAAAAAAAAAAAAAAAAAAGAATTTAAATGACCAAAAAAGAATTTATCCTCACATAATCAACTCATACAAATCTAAAATACAATAAGTCAGACAAATTATATGTGAGATTTTGTGAGTTGGGAAAACATTTTTTTGGTCAGTTTAAATTATTTTGTAATTGTTAGATTTTTTATTTTTTGTAGTGCAAGGTTTACCATTCTTTATTTATTACTTGTTGCTGTTATGGAACCTGTATAAAATCACTGCCAACCCTGCCCATCATCGGTCCCTTCTTTCTCCTTCTCTTCATTATTTCCAGCTCAGTTACAACCAATGTTGTGATCCTGGCACTATAAGCCTTTATTCTGAACTACCTGGGGATTTTTCTGCTGTTCTAACAGGATTCCCCTGCACACACACACACACACACACCTTCACTGTTCCTAGTTTGGCAATTTCAGCAATGGTTCTGATGCTGGGAGCCCTGCATCATGGGCTTTAAATCCAGCCACGAGGCATCACCCATGAGCCTCCTACAGCAGCTATGTAGTGCTAACTCTGCAGCATCCCCAGCCCCACCTGACCTGGGTATGGAGGACATGACTTGGATTGAATATCAGTTTTTAAACAAGGTAGAAACTGTTTATAAGCTTATGTAGATTGACCATTTAATTTTCTGTTTTCTCACTTTTTTTCAAATAAGAGGAAATTGCTGTGATATACAGGTATAATTAAATGGGTTTGAGGATCATTGTTTTTTGATAAGTAAATGCACAGTGAGTGCCAGTGATGGGTCATGTTGTGCACATAACCCTGAAGAAGTCATAGGGTTAAGATAAAAAGCAGATGCTGAGAATGTTGAAAGTGAAAAATAAGCCCAGATTGACCCAGCCTGCTAAAGGGAACATTCCTGGGAGAGAGAGATAATTCCAAAATGAATGTCAACATAGTAACATGGAATGTAAGTGATTTGAATAACCTGATAAAAAAGGAGGATACACACACAGGAGAAAGGTAGATAAAGCTCTATTGCAAGAAACTTATTTAATTGATGGTGAACATGAAAAAGTACAAAATAGATGGAGAGGGCAAATTAATTCTTATAACTCTAAGAAGAGTGGTAACAATATTAATAAATAGCTAGTTTTCACCTTGTACAGTACAGAGAAAGATCAAGAGGAGCATATGGTTTGGGTGACAGATATGCAATGGAATACCAAAATCTGTCTTGAATCTTATTTAATTTATTTTAACATTTCTAATCATGGTTTACACAGGTAACATGCATAAATTATGGACCAATAAAAATAAAAGCATAAAAATACAGTACAACAAAATAAATGCTACATGTATTTGTATTTTATCCCACAATAAATGCTACATTTATTTGTATTTTATCCCACAATATTTGTGTTTTGGTTATTTAAGTATCCCAGTTGTTCTTTAGATTTTATGTATTGACTAGCTTGTTTATTATTCTAATTATCTCATCTATTCAAATGTAAAGCGCAGTTGCTATCCGTTATGTTAAATGGAAACCGATGTGATGTTACTAAATGATTGTCAGTATAAAAAAATCTGCAAATAAATACATTTATTATAATTATGCGAGATCTCAAGAGCCATTGAAAGGCAAGCATAAATAAGTTTTTAATGTCTTCTTAAAGGATGCAAACGTGGGTTCAGCACAGAGTGCCTCTGGTAAGTCCTTCCAGAGGCAAGGGCCAGCAACTGAAAAAGCTCTGTCTCTGGTAATCTTCAGTCTTGCCAATTTAGGAGCTGGGACATCCAACACATTATTAACCAGATGGAGTTGTCTTGTAGGTTTGTACAACTGAAGCATGGATGCCAGCCATGTAGATGCATATTAATTTGTAAATGAGTACATATTTTATAATGAATTCTCCGTTTAATTGGTAACCAGTGTAGACGGTGAGAATGGGAATGATATAATTGGTGCATTTAGTTCCTGTCAAGATCCTTGCTGCGGTGTTCTGGATTACTTGAAGAGGGTGCATGACACAAGCTGGAACTCCAGTAAGTAGACAGTTACAATAGTCCAGGGAATTCTTGATGAGGTACTACAGAACTCTACAAAAATCTTGTTGATTTTATAATGGTTTAAGATTTCGGGGAGTTTGTAAAAGGAGGATTTGACCATGGTAAAGATAATGTTGCTTCATAGATTACGATCCAGTATGACTCATAAGTTTCTTGTAGGTTTTTTAATTAGAAGTTGCTGTCCATCAATAACAGGTGGGATTTGTAATGAAGTTTCTTTCATAGAGGAAAGTAACAGAATTTCAGTTTTGGTAATATTGAGCTGCAGATGATGAGAAGGCCAGCTTTTAACAGTATTCATGTATAAAGAAAATACATTGAAAGTATGGGACAAAAATAGAGTATAGGATAGGAAAAATTGTATGTCTGCATATACAGAATATTGTAATAAGACTTCTGATGTCACGAAGCTAAGAAGTCGCAAGAGAGAGGCGTGCCAGCTGGGCCTAATCTGTTTTCTCATGTTTTATACACCCTCCCATTCCTTCTTTGAGTGGCTGAGACAATATCTTTATGATTCACTTTGGGGGTTGTATGTGATGATGACAAAAATGCCTAGACAGACCAGAGGAAAAAGGGAACTTGGAGACTCAAAAATGGCATCAGAATTTGAGCAAGCCATGCAAGAGTTGAAGGCTGAATTTATAAAAGAAATTTCCAAAACTGGCTCAGCTGCGCTTGAAGACAAAATCAACAAACTGCAAGCATCTATTGATGACTTGAAAGATGGGATGGAGTCCCACACGAATTGGGTGCATGGCTTGGAACACAGAGTCTTAACCCAGGAAATGGAGATGGATTGATTGGAATCAGAAATTTCGGTCTTAAAAAAAGAGCATGCCCTTTTGCTAGAGAGACGGAGGACCAGGAAAACAGAAATTGCTGCAATCTACATTTAATTGAAATCGCAATGATCCAGATTTAATGCACTTAGCTCAGGTGTAGGTCCTGGAGGCCCTTGGCCTATCTTTAGAAACTGAGCCAATTGTAATTGAATGCATTCACAGAGTGGGACGCCAGGGACAAGCAGAAAATAAGCTGAGACCTGTGGTAGCAAAGATATTGAACTTTGCAGACCACCTTTCACCAGGGGAAGATCCTGTCAGACAAATCTGATTGACTTTTTTGACTGGGTGACTAGGGAATTGGATAGAGGAAGAGCGCTCGATTTCATCTACTTGGATTTCAGCAAAGCTTTTGATACTGTCCCGCACAGGAGGCTGGTGAGTAAAATGAGAAGCTTAGGAGTGAGTGCCGAGGTGGTGACCTGGATTGCAAACTGGTTGACAGACAGAAGACAATGTGTGATGGTAAATGGAACTTACTCTGAAGAGAGAGCGGTGTTAAGCGGAGTGCCGCAAGGATCGGTGTTGGGACCGATCCTGTTCAATATCTATGTGAGCAACATAGCGGACGAAATAGAAGGTAAGGTTTGTCTTTTTGCGGATGATATTAAGATCTGCAACAGAGTGGACAAGCCAGAAGGAGTGGAGTGAATGAGATGGGATTTAAGGAAGAGTGGTCGAAAATATGACAGCTGAGATTCAATGCCAAGGTGCAGAGACATGCATATGGGGTGCGGAAATCTGAAAAAACTGTATTCGATGGGGGGGTGAAGGGCTGATGTGCATGGAGCAGAAGAGAGACCTTGGGGTGACAGTGTCAAACGATCTGAAGTCAGGGAAACAATGTGACAAGGCGATAGCTAAAGCCAGAAGAATGCTGGGCGGCATAGAGAGAAGGATATCGAGTAAGAAAAGGGAAGTGATTATCCCCTTGTACAGGTCCTTGGTGAGGCCTCACCTGGAATACTGTGCTTTGTTCTGGAGATCGTATCTCCAAAGGGACAGAGACAGGATGAAGGCAGTCCAGAGAAGGGCGACCAAAAAGGTGGATGGTCTTCATCGAATGACTTATGAGGAGAGATTGAAGAATCTAAATATGTACACCCTGGAGGAAAGGAGGAACAGAGGTGACATGATACAGACTTTCAGATACTCGAAAGGTTTTAATGATCCAAAGACAACAACAAACCTTTTCCGTTGGAAAAAAATCAGCAGAACCAGGGGTCACGATTTGAAGCTCCAAGGAGGAAGACTCGGAACCAATGTCAGGAAGTTTTTTTTTCACGGAGAGGGTGGTGGATGCCTGGAACGCCCTTCCGGAGGAAGTGGTGAAGACCAAATCTGTGAAGGACTTCAAAGGGGGGTGGTATAAACACTGTGGATCCATAATGTCTAGAGGATGTGAATGAAGAGAGGGTGACTTGCAGGAAAGACAGCTAATACCTGGAGATAATACCCTTATTCAATAGACATACGCACTAATGCGACTACAACAGTGCTCTATGCTTCAACAGCAAGAGGAAATGTGGATAAAAGGATTTGCATTCACAAAAAAGCGGGGAGTAGCTTGCTTGTTACGGCGGTTACTACCCCAAACCAAACAAGCCTGATACTTCACTTTCAATGCATATCCAATGTAGCTCTCTGCTTCAACGTCAGGGATGAATGAAGAAAAGATGATTTTATATTCAGACAACAACCAACAAGGACTGAATTACACAGTCTGGGTAAACAAATAAGCATGGGTGTAGCTTGCTTGTTACGGTGGTTACTACCCCGAATCAGTTAAGCCTGATACTTCACTTTCAATACATATCCAGAGTAGCTCTCTGCTTCAACGGCAGGGGGGGATGAAGAAAGGTGGATTTATATTCAGATGACAACCAACAAGGACTAAATTGCACAGGCTGGGTAAGCAAATAAGCGTGGGAGTAGCTTGCTTATTGCGGCGGTTACTACCCCTAACCAGTTAAACTAGATATTTCACTTAGAAGCAGTTCCAGCACTGCTTTCTACATTAATGGCGGGGGTGGAAGGGAAATAGAACCAAAAGGTTACATTAATGGCGGGGGTGGAAGGGAAATAGAACCAAAAGGTTACTAAATGCCAAGAGTAACAGATAAGTATGAGAGAGAGGAAAAAAAAAGTGTGAAAGCTTGCTGGGCAGGCTGGATGGGCCATTTGGTCGTCTTCTGCCGTCATTTCTATGTTTCTATATGTTTATAACTCAGGATACTTACTGCATGTAAAAAAAAAAAAACACAGAGCCTTTTCAACATGCAGGTACGTGACTACTGCTTTTCAACTATTATTCAGCCAGAGTGTCCAAGAACAGAAAGACGTTCTCCCCAATGTGTTGAGAGCTATTTCAAAGGAATTAAATTTACCTTGCAATATCCAGTCGAGCTTCGTATTTATTAAGAAGGCAAGACCTTTACTGTGTTAACAACTGAGCAGGTGACCAAAATTATGGCTGATCTGATCACTGTCAGGAATGACGTAGTAAAAAATATAGTGTGTTGAGGCCTTCCTTGTGGTATGGCAACAAGCTGCTTAGATTCTGTTTTATCTGTGAATACCATTGCCTGGTTTTGCTGATAACTGGACATCTTCCTCTTTATTTTTCTTGATGTTGCCGGCAATGAGACAATGAATGTTAAGCTACTTCACTTTCCTAGCACCTCTATTAGAGGAATTATTTTTTCCTAATGCGATAAGTGGATCAATAGTCTCCCCTTCCTTAAATGTCTCGTGCACCTATGTGTGTTTTTTTTAATTTGGTTTTTATCATGATGATCTTGTGCTGCTGGCCAAGAGTGAATATTCTGTCTGTTTGTGATATAGCTTATATTAGATATTCTTCATTTATCTTGCACCAAATGTGCTTGGACAAATTGAGTGATAACCCATAGCTCTATTTCTTTGAATCCGAATGGAGTATAGATATATATATATTTTTTTTACTTTTTACTTTTTTGGGCAGCTTGCTAGTATAAATGTGGTAGATGTCTTAATCTGACTTATGTCTCAACATGTTGACTAAGTCCCAGAAGAGGACGGGTAATGCCTTTCCTTCATTAATGGGTCCAGCAGGCGTATCTTCCGCTGAAGAAGAAACAAAAGAAGCACGAGGATACGGTCCCTTGGAGCTGATTTTTCTTTTTTTCCTGTTTTGGTGGATGTTTGGGAATGGTGTAAGTGCGCTGTGTGTGTGGTATGGGGGGAAATCTGAGAAACGGGTAGTGTACTATACATTTATTCGGTGGTTGGGTGAGAAGGATAATTCCCAAATGGGTCTTACTACAGTTGTGTGAATCTGCTTGGGTGCTCTATCATTGCATTGAATGATTGGGGATGCAGAGGCTGGGCAGCATCTTTAATAATATATATTTCTTTTTCTTGCTGGTGTGTTTTACCTTCTGGTGGGTCACGTGTGGTGAGCATGAGAGTAGTGTCTTTCAATATGGATGATGTGCACTCTCCCATCAAGACTTTTGTCTCTTCTGAAAAAAAGACTCAAATTGCGTGCCTTTGAGGCCCATCTCAATGAGAACGGAACATAAGAAATGAAAACAGGATTGGGTAGGACAATGCCACTATACCTCATATTCTAGCAGGCAGCGTGGAGTTGCAATTCTTATCCATAAGCAATGCCCTTTCGTTTTGGAAAAAAAAATTGGCAAAGAAGGATGCTACATCATTTTAAGCCATTGCACAACAGAATTGGTCCTTTGCATTGTTTATGCCTTAAATGTATTCTTACAAACTTTTTTTTCCCAATTTAGTTGTTGAATTAAGCCAATTTCTGCAACATAAGTTTGTTATAGGTGGGCATTTTAATTTGCCCATTGATTTGGCATTGGACACCAGACCCATCGGAACCAAAGGTTCACAAGCCACAGGAAGAAGTTCCCTTTTTACAGAAAGAGCTCCAACTGATTGGCATATGGCGGGTGTTACATCCTTCAGAGTTGAACTTTATTTTCCACTCAAAAGTTCATAATTCTTTTTCCAGAATAGATTATTTCTTGATTTCATTTTCCCTGTTCAATAAAGTTATTGCTGCAACTATTGTTATGTTTGCGATATCTGATCATGACCCGATTATGATGGAGCTCTCTCTAGGCCCTGCAGTGCCCTCCACCTTTCATTGGAGACTACAACCAGCATTATTTCACAACACTGCATTTCATGACTACCTGAAGAATAAATGGGAAGAATGTGACACACAATGCTACCACAAATGTTTCCAAGGAAGTATTTTGGAATGCTGGGAAAGCAGTTCTTCGGGGTCATTTCATATTGCATATATGGCTCATAAGACCAAAGCAAGGGATAAAGAAATTTTGTCCTTACATGATCAACTGAGATCGCTGAAGAAACAAGCCATTCACTACCAATGCTCAGATATTCAACAGCAAATTGATTGTGTGTGTAAAGCTTTAAATCGTTTGTTATATTTTGCAGCTTAATCATCTTGTTTCATCAGGGAAATAAAGCAGGCAAATTATTAGCTTTTACGGTTAAGAATATTAAACCCAAGCTTATATCATCACCCTAACAGATGGGCATCGTTTGGTGCAAAACACTACAGTGGGTATCGCTGAAGTCATGCTGGAATTCTATTGACATTAATACAAGGGCCGGTTGGGAGGTGAACCCGAACAAGAGTGCTGCTTCAGAGGCCTCACTCTTCCTCAAGTCTCAATTCTCCATTAGCAGATTTTGGAAAAACCAAACTCTGCATCTGTATTAAACTAGGTAACTTTAGCCAAGGCCCCAGCACTTGGTGGTTTTGGGGCCGAATTTTATAGAATCCTAGGCGAGAAAGTGGCGGAACCACTGCTAAACATGTATAATGCTTGTTTTACTTGGAGCAAATTTTCCTTCAGATATGAACACACGCCTTGATTGTTGTGTTCCAAAAACCTGGTAAGGATTTATGTAAGGCAGGCTCATATAGACTGATTTCATTAGTTCCTGAACATACCCAGATCGGTCCAGGCAAGCGGGTTTTATTCATCCCTACCAGCAGATGGAGGTAGAGAACAAAACTTTGGGCACTGCCACATATACGAGAGTGCCACCTGCAGTCCCTCAGTATTTCTCTACCTCCAGCAAATGGTAGAGGTGCTAACCCTGCAGTCCTGAATGACTGGATATTTTAAGGAAGATTGCTCCCTGAGGTGACAGGCTTCTGCAGAAGGGTCGTTCCTCGGGTTGAGCCGGACGAACGGGGGCTTGGATGCCCCTGGCAAGCTTCAGCCCGTGACTCCGTGACTACTGACAGCCAGTGGTCTGGTTCCCCCTGTGGGCCCGAAGCCCTTCCACCTGCCAAGGACAGGGAAGTACCCTTATTTTTATTTTTGTGTTTTCCTTTGTGTCTGGGCCTTTAAATCTTTGTTGTAAAAAAAAAAAAAAAGTCACCGGCAGCTGTCTGCTTTTGCAACAGCAGCCACATGTGAGCAGGCTGTGTGGCCTAGCTTTCTGAATGCAAAAGCAGAAGCATGCGGCAGGCTGTGCGGCCTAGCAGGCTGAATTCCTCGGCGAGATCGGGTGCAGGCCAGGCAGTAAGTGGGCGGATCAGGGGATCATTCGGAGGGTGGTGGTCCCGGTCGGGGTAGATTCACTCCGGTGGGAGCTGGCTGTTCTCCCGAATGAGCCGTCTGGTTTTCAGTCACGGCAGCGGCCTATTCACCATACAGGCGGGAAATTCTTGGGGCAGTGCGCCCTCTTCAGGGTTTGACAGCTGCCGTGAGGTGCGCCCCTCCCCCTCACGATCCTGACTGCTGGAAAGCATTGCAAGCATAGGATTGCCTGTTTGGATTTCTATTTTGCCTTACTTTATTTCTTGGTGCTTGTTATGACAGACAAGCAGCTCAGAGAGACCTGCAGGGCCTGTGGTAGCCAGTCGGTCGGCCTGAATGACCATCTCCTCTTCACGGAGTGTGCTGGAGGGAGGGGTCTGAAAGGCAAGCAAAGCTGCGGAGGCATTTGCGGACTGCGGTGGTGGCGCTGGGATCACAGGAGGGAGTGGCTATGGCCGCAGAAGTGGAGCCAGATAAGGGGGCTTCTCGCCAGGGGTCTGGGGAGTCCTCGCTGCTCCTGTCTCCCATGGTTTGACCTAGGGGAAAAGGTCTGGATGTCTAGGGCCCTAGCAGCCCCAAGCACCCTTTGGGGACCCTGGGGGTTTTTTCACCCAAATTCGTACTTTAGTGCACGAGGCCTTCCTGGCTAGGCAGTCAGGTAAGTGTGGTGTCACAGAATGCCCGATGGGTTCGGCAAAGTAGGGGAAGGTCCCCCAGTCCCGCGAACTCTGCCTCCTGAGGGACGGCTAGCGCAATTGGAATCAGACTCGGAAGATTCGGACTAGTCTAAGCAGGAGGATGAGATCTCGGAGGCCGATCAGGATGGGGACTCGATTTTTGGGTCCCCCTCTCGACCCAGAGGACTCTAAAACTCAACAGGGGACCTTGGAGAGGCTGAAGGCGATGATCCGCGGGTGATCCGGCTTTTCAAGAGAGGAGCTTCGCCCGCTTATACCTGAGGAGTTGGGGATTAAGCTCACCTGGAGAATTCAGAGGCTGAAGCGGTTAATCCAGTTCTGGATGGCCTACAGAGACTCCTCAGCGCTTTCCCAATTCCGAAGAAAGTCCAGGAAATTGATCAACCGAGAGTGTGATTCCTCCAACTCAGGTCTGCGAGTTGGCAGAGTGATGTCCAAGCTTTATCCGCTTCTGCAGGACCATCTGGACGTTCTCAAGGTCCCGAAGGTGGATGTGGCAGTTTCGGCAGTCACTGAGAAAGACCTCTATTCCGGTGGCTGGAGCTTCCTCTCTGAAGGATGTTCAGGATCAGAAATTGGAAGTGCATCTCAAGCGAGCTTTTGAGGTCCTGGGGCTCGGCCTGCAGGCGGCGGTATGTGGAAGTCTGATGCAGTGGGCCTGTTTGTGTTGGATCCAGAAGCCGCAGGAGCAGTCGGCCTCTGGGACTCTTTCCCCAGTCCAGGCGACCCGCCTGGAGGCAGGGGTTGCCTATGGCACGGATGCCTTGTAAGACCTGGTGAGAACCACAGCCCGCACTATGGTGTCAGTGGTGGCGTCCAGACGACACTTGTGGCTATGCAACTGGTCAGCGGATCTGTCATCAAAATTGCAGCTCTGTAATCTGCCCTTTCAGGGGAAACTGCTGTTTGGTGAGGACCTCGATCATCTGATGAAGTCGCTGGGAGAGACAAAGGGCAATAGGCTGCCAGAGGATCGAAAGTCTGGCTGGAAGCATTTCTCGGCCTCGCTTTCGGGAGTCCAGACGTTTTCGTCAGATGAGGCCCTCTGGGGCCTCGGCCCCAAGACAGTCCTCGCATAGGCAACAGTCCTTTTGAGGGGCTGGAAGGTTATCTAGAGGCGGATCCACCCAGGGTGCGGGTGGCAATGTCCTCAATGAGATCCTGTAGGTCCACTCCTCATCTCTGGTCATCGGGGGCAGGCTGGCCTGGTTCTACAGGGAGTAGACCAAGATCACTTCTGACCGGTGGGTGTTGAGTGAGGTGAGAAACGGCTATGCCTTAGAATTTTCTCGCCCACTGCGGTTGGTCTTTCTGGAGTCTCGTTGTCTTTCCCGAAGCAAGCGGGCAGCGGTCCAAGAAAAGCTTCAGCGGTTGTTTAGTCTGGAGGTGGTTGTACCAGTGCCAGTATCCGAACAGGGACAAGGCAGATATTCCATCTATTTCGTAGTGTCCAAGAAGGAAGGCATGTTCCAACCTATCCTAGACCTGAAGAAAGTCAATCAGAGTTCGAAGGTACCACATTTTCGGATGGAGATGTTGCACACCGTAATTGCGGTGGTATGGGGAGGAGAGTTTTTTGGCATCTCTGGATCTCACCGAGGCTTATCTGCATAACCCCATCCATCAGGAGCACCAGACATTTCTCAGATTCATGGTTCTGGGACAGCACTATCAGTTTCAAGCACTCCCTTTCAGGCTGGCCACCACCCAGCGGACCTTTACGAAGCTGATTGTGGTAGTGGTGGCGGCGCTGCGACAGGAGAACATAAGAACATGCCATACTGGGTCAGACCAAGGGTCCATCAAGCCCAGCATCCTGTTTCTAACAGTGGCCAATCCAGGCCATAAGAACCTGGCAATTATCCAAAAACTATGTTACTGTTGCTAGTAATAGCAGTGCCTATTTTCTAAGTCAACTTAATAGCAGGTAATGGACTTCTCCTCCAAGAACTTATCCAATCCTTTTTTAAACACCGCTACATTAAGTGCACTAACCACATCCTCTGGCAGCAAATTCCAGAGTTTAATTATGCATTGAGTGAAAAAACTTTCTCCGATTGCTGATGCACCTGTACTTGGACGATTGGCTGATACATGAGGAATGTGTGCGGTCCATGGACCGAGTTTGGTCACTCCTGGAATCTCTAGGCTGCGTTATCAATGTGCAGAAGAGCCATCTGGTCCCCTCCCATTCCCTCGAATACTTGAACCTGTTTCGACACCCAGCGGAGCAGAGTGTTTCTTACAGACAACAGGGTGAACAAAATTCAGGGGCAGATAGCGCGTCTGCTTCGTCTACAGGTGCCGAAGGTCTGGTCAGGTCAGGTCCTGGGCTTGATGGTGTCCACATTGGAACTGGTGCCCTGGGTGTTTGCCCATTTGAGGCCTCTGCAGAGAGCCTTGTTGTCCCGTTGGAATCCTCTGTCACAACAATATTTCCAGAAACATAGAAATGACGGCAGAAGAAGACCAAACAGTCCATCCAGTCTTCCCAGCAAGCTTTCACTCTTTTTTTTTTTTTTTTCCCCCATACTTATCTGTTTCTCTTGTCCCTTGTAAGTGACTTTTTTGTTCTGTTTCCCTTCCACCCCCGCCATCGATGTAGTTAGCAGTGCTGGAGCTGCCTCTGGCTCTGACAGAATTGGCCAGGGCCAATCTGGCCTGGTGGATGACGCGGAACAATCTGGAGAAGGGGATGCCTCTCGAGGTCCTAAATTGGGTGATGGTCACCATGGATGGAAGTCTGCGAGGTTGGGGGGCAGTTTGTCTGGGCAGGTCTGCTCAAGGCCTTTGGTTGATGTTGGAACAGACATGGTCCATCAATCGCCTGGAGACAAGAGCGGTGCGCCGAGCTCTGGAGCAGTTTCTACCCTTGGTCCGCGATCGGATGGTGCGAGTTTTCTCAGACAATTCGACCACGGTGGCTTACATCAACCGCCAGGGGGAAACCAAGAGTCCCATGGTAGCGCAGAAGCTCAGCTGCTGTTCGATTGGGCAGAGCTTCATTTCGAAGGAATCACAGCCTCCCATGTCACAGGAGTCGACAACGTCCAGGCGGATTATCTCAGCTGGCAACAGTTGGATCCGAGGGAGTGGTAGCTCTCTTAGAGGGCCTGGGAGCTTCTTTGCGAACGGTGGGGAACCCCGCAGTTCAATCTCATGGCAATGAGTCTCAATACCAAGACGCAAAGGTTCTTCAGCCGCCGGAGGGAGTCCGGGCGGCGGGACTCGATGCCCTCGTATGTCCGTGGCCAACCGGAGTCTTCCTGTATGTCTTTCCTCAGTGGCCGCTGATAGCAAAGGTACTCAGGCATGTAAAGGGCCACGCGGGGGTCAGTGATTCTGGTGGCTTCGGAATGGCCTTGCCGTCCGTGGTTCGCGGATCTGGTGCAGCTGGCAGTGGACGGACCGCTACGTCTGACCCATTTACCGGATCTCCTGCGTCAGGGTCCTATATTTTCAGTTCGGAAGGATCACTTTTGTCTTGCAGCCTGGCTTTTGAGAGGAGGTGATTGTACATGAGGGGGTATTCGGAACCAGTAATGACTACGCTGCTCCAAGCGAGACGCCCTGCTACCTCTTTAGCCTATTCCAGGGTATGGAAGGTGTTTGAGACCTGGTGTGAACAACAGGGATTGGACTCTCTTCAGGTGTCTGTGTCTCATATTTTGTCTTTTTTTGCAGGTGAGTTTATCCAGAGGATTAGCCCATAGTTCCCTTCGGGTCCAGGTTTCCGCTTTGGTTTGTCTCAGAGGGAGAGTCCAGGGGAAGGCCTTGGCATCCCATCCGGATGTGGTGCATTTTCTACGAGGAGTCAAACATCTCCATCCACCGCTATGTCACATTTGTCCAGAATGGAGTCTTAATCTCATGCTACGGGTCCTTTGCGAGGAGCCATTCGAGCCTCTGAATTGGGTATCTTTGAAGATCCTCACTCTGAAGACGGTCTTTTTGGTAGCTATCTGTTTGGCTAGAAGGATTTCAGAATTGCAGGGGCTTTAGTGCCGTGATCCGTTTCTCCAGATATCGTCTAATATGGTGTCCTTGCGTGTACGGTACCTTCGTTTCTTCCTAAGGTGGTGTCGGTTTTTCATGTAAACCAATCAGTGGAGTTGCCCGGGTTTCCGGATTGGGCTCGGGATCCCTCGATGGGACGAGAACTTCACCTTTTGGATGTGAGACGGGTGGTATTACATTACTTGAGTCACTAACACTTTTGTCATTCTGATCATTTGTTCATCCTGTTCGGGGGAGCAAAAAAGGGCGAAAAGGCGTCTAAGACTTCTTTGTCTCGTTGGTTGAAAGAGATTCTCTGCAGCTTATGTATCAAAAGGAAGAGCGGATCCAGTGGGTCTTAGAGCACATTCGACTCAAGCTCAGGCGACGTCCTGGGCTGAGTGTCAGCTGGTGTCTCCCCAAGAGATCTGTAGAGCCGCGTCGTAGTCTTCATTGCACACTTTTATCAAGCATTACCGTTTGGATGTGCGGGCCCCAAAGGCGGCCCCTTTTGGCTATGTTCAGGACAGGAAAATTGGTTCTTACCTGCTAATTTTCGTTCCTGTAATACCACAGATCAGTCCAGAGGCCCGCCCTGAGGATCTCTGCCGAAAGACTGCTTGGTCTACTTCTGTATTTATTTGCAAAGCAGATTTGCCATTTTTTGGCTTCAATTTCTAGGTTTATCGTTTCTGTATGGTTATCTAGTTGGTCAGGGGTATCCATGTTGGGAGCCTCGTTCACTCTTTATTTTTTCTTATCTTGGCTTGAGTATCGATTTAATATTGAGGGACTGCAGGTGGCACTCTCGTATATGTGGCAGTGCCCAAAGTTTTGTTCTCTACCTCCATCTGCTGGTAGGGATGAATAAAACCCACTTGTCTGGACTGATCTGTGGTATTACAGGAACGAAAATTAGCAGGTAAGAACCAATTTTCCTTTAATGTCGATATCAAAATCTTGGCCTCATTGCTGGCAAAGCACCTGAATATGGTTATTCCTAATTTGATTGCAGATCATCAAACAAGTTTTAGATATTACAATGCTGCGAGCCAGATGTGATTTTTCTGGGAATGGTGTAGGAAGCAGCACAAATTTGAGGTTCCTAATTTAATAGAGGATGTTTCCCATCCCTTTTCAATCATTAATTTGTTGCATCTTAGGGACTTCGCTGTCCCCCGAGCCCTTGCTAAACAAGTATTAATCAGGCCTGTGCTTCTAGCGTGGCATACGTGCAAAGCTAGGGGCCTCTATCCTTTTGCCACAGAACTGATTGAATTAGTGGGCAATCCCAATTTTTCTCCTGGCCTACATAACCCAGTATTTCAGAGCTGGAAACAGACAGGATTGACAAATACAGCAGCTATTTGTTGTAGAGAACCACAGTGCTTGTTTTCCTTTGAACAATTAGTTTCTCCATATTCTCTTAATAGATACTTTATGTACTTATTGTTCAGACAAAAGTACTGGCCCATTCCTCAGTAATGACTGCAAAAGATTCCTTTATTACTTTAATAAGGAAATTAAACAAATGCCATAATAGATTGTCCTGTATAATATTTGAATTTTAGATGAAAACAAGTCTTTGTTCACACCGCTGGCCCGCTCTTAGTCTCATGCACTTGGTATCAATGTAGATGAGGTGCAAATGTATGTTTATTTTAATATCACATAAATGTCAGACTGCATGAGTTACAATACACATTGCTACACATGAGATATATGGATGCCGTTAAAGCATATAAAATGAAAATATTACAAATAGATGTGTGTGTCAGATGCCATATTCAGAAAGGTTCCTTTATGCATAATTTTGTGCATTGTCCGGCACTCTTTCTCTTTTGGATGTAAATTGAGAGACTAGTTGCCTTATTTTTGCATAAATCACTACATAAAGATTATGTTCATCTATGGTCTACAATTTATACATTGCCCTCTCAGGTTCAATCATTTTTAGACTTGTATGGATATTCCAGCACCTGATAATCTAATCTCACTGTTAATGAATACTTCTATATTTTCTGACTATCTTGGGACTGATTCCTCCTGGTATGAATGGATGGGGTGAATGGGGATGAATGTTCTATGTGTGATTATGGAAGTTATATGACTGCTGATTACTTCATGCAGTAGAAAATTATGGGGATGATTCATGTACATGTGTTTGTGATCTGTACAATTCAATTGTAATTTCAGGCAGATATGTTCTAGTATCTTAATGACTTGTCTGATTATCACTTTGTATCAAGTTGTCTAATGTTTGTTTGAGATTATTCTGTTCTGTGCATTCTCATTTATAAAGATATTAAAAAATATATTGTAATTAATACCAAGACATGATAAAATCTTACAAATTAGAACCAAGTAAATATTGAAAAACATGGAAGAGAGGTATACGTGATATGTTGAGCCAGGCAGAATTCAAGAGCCTTGTGCGTATGCATTGCGTACGTGTAGATAAGTATGATGTAAACCTGTCTGATAGTGCCTGTGATTCCAATGGACTGTAGGCATATAAGAAAAATTAAGTGGACTATGGTATTAAATGCGGAGAATGTCAAGTAAAACAATGATATAGTCCGTTATCAAAACCATGCAAGATGATGTCAAAAGAGGACAGGAGGGGGGTCTCTGTGCTGAATCCTTTCCTAAAGCCATGCTGATCGGGATCTATGATGTCATGATCATCTATATGTTCGTGAGTTGGCGTGGTATGACTGACTCAAGTACTTTAGTTAGAAATGGCAATAAAGAGAGAATGGAAATTTGCAAAATCATAATTGGAAGATTTTTTTTTTTTTTTTGGAATGGGAATGACAATGGCTTGTTTTAACATATTTGTTGTAACAGAAGACAGAGAAAGATTGACTAAGAGTGTGAGATGGGCAGAAATGTCATCGTTATCCTATTTCAGAGCTACAATAGGACAGTTATTTTGTGGACAGATTATTTCATATTGAATATAATCTGTTGGACTGTATCTGAACTGACTTGAGAAAAGGAGTCCCATTTTGAATCTGGTGGAAAGGTTTGTTATAAATGGAAGTTAGGAGATGAGAAAAGCTATCATAAACTTTGGTTTTGTTTTTTTCTGTTTGGTTTTTTTTAAAGAACGAACCAATTTGGTTACCATAGTCAGGTGACGATGGCAAATGCTTAATAGGGTTTTTTGTTACAAGAGATTTAAGATCAATTTTGTTAACAGTAGTTTCTCGAATGAATATTGTATTTTGTTTTTCGTTGTGAGGTGGGATTACTCCTCCAGTGATGTTCAAGGCATCTAAGTTTGTTTTATAGTTTTTAATTGTCATGTACCATGGAGTGTGATGGTTTTGCTTTAGCTGACTCTCTTAATGGGCTACTTAATTTTTAATACATCAAACCATGTATTAGCTGTTTCAATGTTCATATAGATTGCATATTTTTTAATAGGGTAGTTTTGAATGATTCATGGTCAATTTGTGCTCTCCTGAGAGTTTCAGAATTGGAAATTAGCTTAGAAGTAATGGATTTTGATAGTGGAATTTTGAGCTTAATCAGACTGTGATCTGACCATGCTATGGGTTGATGATGTAATGTAATTGCAGATATATCAATATATTTGGGATTGATAAAAATCAAGTGTAGAGTATGTTTGTACTTGTGTATGGGGAAAGGTAACCAGCTGTTCCCAACCCAATCCTGATAGAGCAAGGAGGAGAGTTTCAGTGGAGACTGAAACTAGGACAGCATCAATGTGTAAATTGAAATCACCAAGTATAATGGTATTACTGAGGTTAATTGGTAAGGTAGAAAGAACTTCGATCAACAGAGACATGTAATAATAAGCCAGGAGGAAAGTAGAGTAGTCAGTTTTAAAGAGTTGGTAGAAATTAATAGAATATCAAATGGATTGGAAGATTCTAGATTTATTTTAACTGGGAATATTGAGCTTTTAATTATTACTAATAATCAACCTCCTTGCCGATTAGGTCTTGATATGACTGATTAATCTCTGGGAGATGATGAACTAAGTATCACAGTATGAGAATCTAGTAATCATAATTCTGTTATCATAAAACAGGGGATTCGGAGGTTATTAAATCATTGATAATGGGAATTTATTTCTCATTGACTGAGAATTCACCAAAAGTTTAGAGATGAGATACTGTAACAGGTAGTGAAACTGTAGGTAAGGGTTTATTCTAGGAAAGTCATTTCAGTTTAGGGTTGTCCTGAGAATTGACCCATAGACAGCTTGGCCACTGATGGTGTGGGTAGCCATTGTTTCAGATATTGATTCTCAGAAATAATCAAGAAACAGAATATGAAATATCAACACAATTCTGTGCAAACAGAAATGAATTAACAGCAATCTTGTTGGAATAAGTTGAGATAGGGAAAGTCGCATGAAAGATTCACATGAAGGGGCGCACAAAGGGGCAATTAACTTTGTCGCGCTCCTTTGGCTCATTTGGGCCTCCAGCGTCGAGCCTGTCCTTTGGTCCCAGCTCCCCAGTGATGTCATAAGGTGTGGGGTTGGAAGTCCCCACCAGGAAGTAAAGGCACTGCAGAGGGGTTTCAATCGCAGCAGTAATTATTTATTTATTTTTCTATACCGACATTGGATTTGACACATCACATCGGTTTACATATAACAAGATGTCTAAGGCTAGCCTTATAATGACATGATACAATGTAACAGCTTAATTGAGTAACTAGCTAAATACATATAACTTTTACATGACATGATATAATATATAATATAATTAGGCTTCAGGTGGTGGAAAGGAGCAGGAACAGCCAGTGTAGTGGCAGGATGGTGAATGCCTCTGGCATCTAGCTTGCCCTTTAGTCCCGGTGATGTCATAAGAGGCGGGGCTTGAAGTCCCCCATCTGGAAATAAAGGTGCTGCAGTAATCAGGCTCCATCCAGGTGGTGGAAAGGAGTAGGAACAACCCAGCCTAGTGCAGGATCTGTGGCCATAAAGAAGAATTCTGCAGACAGTCTGTCCAAATTTGACACAGAGGCAAAAGGGCTCTTAATAGGGGGTGATGTGAACTGTACACCACACCCAATGAACAGATTAGATCAGTGGTTCTCAACCCTGTCCTGGGGACACCCCCCCCCCCCCCAGCCAGTCGGGTTTTCAGGATATCCACAATGAATATGCATGAGAGAAAATTTGCATGTTATGGAGGCAGTGCATGCAAATGTTCTCTCATGCATATTCATTGTGGATATCTTGAAAACCCGACTGGCTGGGGGGGTCCCCAGGACAGGGTTGAGAACCACTGGATTAGATCATGCTTCCCAAATGTTTAGCCAGGTGACCCCATTTTAGTACATGAAAATTCATATGACCCCATAGGATGACCAAAACAAATTAGCTGGGATGCAGTCCCCCTCCAAAATCATTCTTCCTCATTCTCCCTGTGCTCCAGCTGATCCCTTATCTCAACCTCCGCCCCCCCCCCCCCCTCCAGAGGACCTTCTTCCCTCCAATGGAGACTCTCTCAAAACCTGCTCTTCTCATCTCCTCCATCCCATCCCCACTCTCATTCCTTCCAGCCCCCAGCTGATCCTGTCATCCTCTCCTCAGCTTTTATCACCTCTCACCTCAACCCTACTCTCACATTCCTCCCCAGCAGATCCCCTCAAACCTCAGCTCCTCTTTTTTATATATATATATATATATATATATATATACATACATATACACACACACACACCCCCTAATTGATCTTCTGCATTCCCTCCTCTATCATTCTCTGCAGCCAATCCATATCCACTCTTTACTAACCTTCAAATCCCTCCTGCTTCTTCTCCCTCTTTCTAAGCACCCCCCTGGCCAGCATCAGTGTGACGGTATTTTCCTTTGGGCCCTGGGCCAAAGGGTGGATGTCATCTGGTGGGAAGGGCAACATTTTTCTCATAGCTAGATTCAGTGATGGATGAGAAGAGAGTAGTAGTGGCAATCTCCACCAGCCCTTGCACACACTACTTCTCCTTCCCTCATGGCTGGTTCTGAGCCTGGTGATATCAAAGGGGCAGCAGTTTTAGTAACGAAAGTCAGCTTGGGGCCTGTGAGCCTAGTACAGACTCACAGGCCCTGCAGTGGCCATGATCCCTCCTCATGCAGGGCTTCCTGTTACCAAAAACCTCATGCTGGGGTAGTACCACTGCAGGGCCTGGGAATGCTTTCTGGCTCACAGGCCCTGTGCTACCTTCCCCTACTAATGCTGCTGACATCTGAAAAGTATTGCTATTTGAGATACTTGTTACCCCAAATGAAGGTTTTGTGATCCTGTTTGGGATCCCCAACGTAGAGTTTGAGAAGCCCAGGGTTAGACCATGCAACCCTGTTTAAGATTGAATGAAGGGAGCTAAAAAGAGTGTGCCTGAATTTTATTCTGGGTCACCTGGTGCTTTTTTAAAGCATGGCATCGGTTTGGGGGGGGGGGGGGGCTTTTTAAAAAGTTGAGGGCAGGCGTGGTCAATCGGTAGGATCAAGAATGTGCTATGTCCTTAGCAAGCACTTACAAAAACATATACAAAATAAAATTACACAAAACCAAAAATAATACAAAGCTAAACTTGAATTAAATCATGTTTGCTTTCTATAATTAGTGTTTTCCGTGGACACAGGATAAATTAGCTATGACATGGGTGATGTCAGTTGGTGGCACCAAGTAGACCTTTCTCTAAGCTTGTAGAGATTTTGCTCTGCTGCGCATGTGCAGAAATTACCATGGAAGTGTTATCTCAGTGGTTTTAAAGCTAATTCTAGCTAAGTAGTCAACTTTCCAAGGAGGCAGGTAGATATTTAGCATGACTAATTTATCCTGCTATATACGGTGAACACTGTTTACAGTTAGCAAACTTGATTTCTCCTTTGAAAAAAGGGCTGAATTTGCCATGACATGGGGGGAGTTCCCAAGCTGAGGGTTGCAGCAGAGCATTTACTGAAAAAGCAATCCAGACCCACCATAGACAATAGGTGATGCAAAACTGCTTGTCTGAATTTACTGTAACTCTTTGAGAGATTGTCCAGATAGTAATGGGATGTAAAGGTGTGAACTGACCAAGTTGCAGCTTTGCAGATGTCTTCGAGAGGTACAACTCGTAGATAAGCCACTGATGTAGTCATGGCTCTAACTTGAGCCTTGATGGTATCTAATTTGTAGGCCTGCTCTTGCAGAGCAGTGTGCACTAGTCTGCTAGCCAGTTCGATGGTGTATGCTTGGCCACTGTTATTCCCAGTCTATTATAAGCTATTGTAAGAGATGAATAGTTGCAAAGCCTAACTATGTGGCTGAGTTCTTAGTTTGTAGTAAGCTAAGGCTCTTTCCCTTCCTGTGCATGTGGCCTCAAGACCCCAGATTAAATGGTTTGATTAATACAGAAAGCTGATACTACTTTTGGTAGAAACTTTGAGTGGGTGGAAGAATTGAATATGAGGAGGATAATGAACCAAAGCTTAAACTCTTCTGGCTAATGCGACTGCTACAAGGAATATTATTTTCCATGTTAGAAACTTGAGAGAAGCCAGTTACAATGGTTCAAATGGCAGCTTCATTAGATAGAGGTTTTTAGAATCATGAGAGGTCTTGAACAAGTAGATGTGAATCAGTTATTTACACTTTCGGATAATAGAAGGACTAGGGGGCACTCCATGAAGTTAACAAGTAGCACATTTAAGACTAATCGGAAAAAATTCTTTTTCATTCAACACAATTAAGTTCTGGAATTTGTTGCCAAAGGATGTGGTTAGTGTAGCTGGGTTCAAAAAAGGTTTGGATAAGTTCTTGGAGGAGAAGTCCATTAACTGCTATTAATCAAGTTGACTTAGGAAATGGCCTCTGCTATTACTGGCATCAGTAGCATGGGATCTTCTTGGTGTTTGGGTACTTGCCAGTTTCTTGTGGCCTGGTTTGGCCTCTGTTGGAAACAGGATGCTGGGCTTGATGGACCCTTGGTCTGATCCAGCATGGCAATTTCTTATGTTCTTATTAGCTGTGCCAGAATCCCGTTTAGGTTTCATGGAATAGGTTGTTTTCAAAGAAGTTTAGTATGCCATAAGCCTTTTATGAACTTAGATATTAACGGATGTGTGGAGATTGGCTTAATTGATTTGAGCATGGTAAACTGCTATGGCACTGAGACGGACTGTAATTGATGAGGTATTTAGACCTGAAGCAAAAAGAGAGATCAAGTACTTCAGTAACTCTTTGGGTTCACGTACAAACGGATCCAAGGAACTTTGTCACCATGTGGAGAACAGTTTCCATTTAAACCATAGACTCTCCTAGTTGATGGTTTCCTGGCAGAAACTATTATATCATCAACCTCCTTCGGTAATGACAACTTAGCATTCATTGAGCACTAAATATCTAAGCCGTTAAATTGAGGGCGGGAAGATTCAGATGATAAATTTCCCTCTTCTTAAGTTAATACGGTTGGATCTGACACAAGAAGGATCGGAGGACTGCTGGATAGCTATATCAGTTATGTAAACCAAAATTGTCTGAGCCTCAATGATGCTATGAGGATCGTAGGGACCTCATGTCTGAGCACTTTTTGCACTGTTCCAGCTATCGGAGGAATAAGTAGGAAAGCGTACGTGAATCTGCATTCCAGTCGAGCAGATAAGCATTTCAAGCCGATCTGAGTTTGCTGGAAAGAATGGAGCAAAATTGTTTGTTTTCTATTGTGTTCTGACATAAAGAGGTCGATTGCTGGAAGTCGCCATAGACTTGTTGCAGAGACCGTTCGTGTGGACAAAAAGCTCTGCTGAGGCGATTTGCTAACATATTGGAGATCATTGGAAGATAGGTCGTTTGCAGGGCAGCATTCCATATTTTTATCACCTCTTAGCAAAAAGTCCATAACCCTGTGCCTCCTTGCTTGTTCATGTAGAACATGACTACTTGGTTGTTGGTTTGAATGAGAATATTCTTCCCTTGGCGGAGATGAGTGATGTGGATGCATGTGTCACCAGTGATACTTGGTTAGGAAGCAGTCGGGGAGTGGTGTTCCCTCCTGAAGGAAGAGGGTCAATGGAAACTTCCACGTTGGTTGACAAGGGCTGAGTTAGCATGTCCCACTAGCAACAGAGGTCCCTGCAGGTGCTATATATCAGGGCACGTTAGTGAAACTATGTGAATTACTGCTACTATGTGGCCCAGAACAACTAGTACTTCCTTGGCTGTTGTAGGGAGGTTAATGTACCTTCCCGGGAAGTCTCCATCACAAGCCACTCGTCCAGGTAAGGGAAGGCTGGGATGCCTTGACACCACAGATGTGCTGCTACTACAACGAGGCACTTGGTGAAGATCCTAGCTACTTCTGACAGCTGAAGGGATGTACTTTATATTGATGAGAGAAGTCCACCATAAAGTGCAGATAATGTCAGTGGGAGGAATGGATGGGTATATGAGCATAAGCATCCTTTAGGTCCAGAGCGCATATCCACTCTCCTCTGGATGAAGGGGAGAATTGTGCGGAAAGAATTCATTTTGATTTTCTCTTGACATATGTGCTTATTCAGGCTTTTTAAGTCCAGGATGGGTCTCAATCCTCTGGTTTTCTAGGAGGTAAGGAAGTAGCCGGAATTGAACTCCTGGCCATGGTGATGGGGCAGAATAGATTCTATTATCTGCTGATTGAGGAGCGACTCCACCTCCAGGCAGAGTTGCATCAAGTGAGATGGATCCAGATTGAAAATTGAGCAATGAGGAAATGTGGGAAGCCGGGAGAAATGCAAGTAGTATCCAGACTCCATAATATCGAGGACCCAATGGTCTTTGGTGATATTGCACCACTCCTCTAGGTAGTTCTGGTTTCTCCCCCATATTGGAGAGGATGATTGTTGGATTTGAAAGATGGTCAAAAACTTTGTCCAGGTTTGGGTTGAACACTCTGTGTTGCTTTGGGTCAATGGTGCTCATATTGTCAAGTGCAAGCTGTTGCTGCTGTGGAAGTTGAAGCAAGATCCAGTAATGTTGGAACTGCTGGAAGGGACATCTCTGGAAATATTGCCATTTAAAAGTGTAGTAAGTCCTTGAAGAAAACTGTTGGTGCAGTCTCTCTCCACAGGATCGAAGAGCCATGTTATTCTGTTTATTTGAGCTACCATTTCTCTGAACTTTTCTCTGAAGAGGTTATTGCCCAGAGAACATTGTGCAGGCTAGTGACTGAATCAAGCCATGCAGCATGCTCTAATAGAGGCTGATGAGGCATGTGCCATGGTATCAAATGCTTTGTAAATGGATCGAATCAGATGGCGTATACTTTTTTTTTTACCAAAATTGTCCAGTAGCTTTGCTTGTAATTCAGATTCATAGGTTGAATGAGTATTATTTATGTTTTAGTGTCTATATATTTGTATTTATTAGTCCAGCAGCAGTATCCAAAATAGCAAAAACCTAGAACAAAATGCAATTGTTGATTTGAACCCATGGTCAAAGCATCAAAATTTTGTACCAAAATCAACATCCTAACCGGTGTGTGTGTGTGTGTGTGTATGGAGGGGGGACGGGACATTTCATTTCTAATCTCCAGTAGGTTCTCGTCTAGAGGAGGGAGCCTATTTTCATTGAAGACTGTTAAGTCCTCTTCAAGCCTTATAAATTGCGCTCTTTCCATGTGTCATTTTTTTATGCTCTTACTGCTTGTTTTAGGTAAAATGCGCACAGTACTGGCCAAAGAAAGAAGATAAAGAAACTGTCTTTGAGGATACAAACTTGAAGCTAACCTTAATTTCTGAAGACATAAAATCATATTACACAGTTCGACAGTTGGAACTGGAAAACCTTAATGTAAGTATGGGAACGAATTGATATTTAGAATACAAGATGCTTCATTTGAAAATAAATTCTCATTTTTTAATGTTAACATATTTCAGAGTTTTGCCATTTTAGACACGCCATTATTCAAATCAGCATACAAGTTCTAGCAGTCCAGATTTACCAGTGTTGCACACTAATGTAGAAAGTAAAAAGGTTTAGCACAGGGCCCCTCAACCATGCGTGCAAGTGATGCTTCCATGGTATTTAAGATCACCCTGCTGCTGAAAGCCAAGGTGTTTTGCTGTAGCAGTTAGTGCTGATATATTCCAGCCCCCGTGTACTAAGGAACAAAAGAACGGACCTACTTTAACTAGAATAAGCTGATCCTGGCTGTGTAAAATGCTAGAAATAATCGCTAATACATCACCATTTCCTTTTTCCATCTCATCTAACTCATATTGTCCCCAGTATTTACTATATTTTCCTCAGCTACACTATACTTAAAAATGTGAGAGAGAAGTGGTTGCAGGACTACAGTAGGTATAGAGAATTGCAGGTAGCACTCTATTAAACACACATTAGGATATATTTTAAAAACCCTGTGCGTGTAAATCCTGGGGTTTATGCGAGTGGCCGGGCCTTGCAAGCGCCAGGTGAATCTTCAAAGAGGTCACGCGCACAACTGCTGGCCTCTTCAAAGGGGTGTGGTCTGGAGCAGACAGGGAGGGAACTTCCCTACCCCCTACCTAAACTCCCTCTCCTCTCCTCTCCTCCCCACCCCCTAAACCTTACCTATCTACTCTTGGTTTGTTTTCATACTTACTTCAAGGCCTGACCTGACGTAAGTTGCGCGCGCTGGCTGTATGCGAACTGGGAGGGAACAAGGGAAGGCCCGATTGCGTTGCCGCGCAGAAATTGCTAGAGTCGTCGTCGTCCCCCCCCCCCCCCCCCCCCCCCCCGTTTGTGCCGCTCGCACATGCGGTGCACGGCCACCTGATTTTTATTACATGCGTGCACATGTAATAAAATCGGTGCGTCCATGTGTGCGTGCCGGGAAGCACGTGTACATTATAAAATCTACCCCATTGGGTTTGGCCACCTAACATTGTTGATGGCTCATTTTTCTGGATTTATAGTGATCTGACTGGGAAGAGAAGTGGGCCTGAAGAGTTGGCAATTGGGCCTTTAATCTTAAGGGGGTTCTGCCTTAAAGGTGAAGCAGTGCCTTGTGCCAGAGTTTGAAGGGTGACTGGGACCATAGGGTTCTGACCACCATGTTATCTGACTTATATTGGAGGAAGCGTTTAGTGAGAAGAAGAGTGTAAAGTTACAGCTGCCATAAGTAACAATGGAACTCAGCTTTGGAAAGGTAAATTTACATTGGAAGCAACATTTACCCAGAGATTTCAGAGTTGTCTGCCATCTGCTAAGACTAAGGAGATGTGAAAAGCAACATTAGGGAAACAGAACTGTGGAAAGAGAATGAGTGGAACAGAAATGTAGCAGCTTGTCTGGTTTGTGATGGGAATAAATAAACCTCTGCATCAATTTGGGGAAACGTCTCAAACATTTATTTATTTATTTTTTGTGTTTTTTATACCGATCTTCCTACATTAGATGCAAATCAAACATGGACCTATATTTTGTCTGCTCTTGTTCCTTCTGTCTTCTGACTTGCAGTAGTGTCCAGAAGCGAGGCTCTGGGAAATGTAAATTGTAGGATGGACAGGAAAAAAAGCTGCAGTATGCCAAAAATATTTTTGGATCCTACTTAACATCAGGGGGTACTGTTCCCCATATACTAAATATGTAGTTATTAGTAACTAGCTGTACCCGGCCATGTGTTGCTGTGGCTCAGTCAGGTTAAATGGAAAAGAAAGAAAAGAGAGAGCGCACGTTTCTGCATTTGCTCTGCTCCGGCTGTCTCAACTCCCTCCCCCACCCCCCCTTCCCCGGCAGTGGACGGACTGGCTCGGTGACTTTTACCCTTTATTCCTCCTGGGTGTACCTGTCCGGCAGTCCCTACTCCCTCCCCCCTTCCCCAGTGACAGAGGAACGGGCTGAGCCGTTTCTCGGAGCGGCGACTCATCTGCCCTTTTATCCTCCCCTCTGACACCCAGCACGTAGCGCAGAGCTCTATGGTCCGCACATGCGCAGTAGAGCTGCTCTCTACTGTGCATTTGCGGTCCATCGGTCAGAGCCCATTTATATTGTAGATAGCATGTGTTGCTTTTACGTCCAACAGATGGCGCTGTTTTTCCCAAAACTCATGTTTTTACCTGTCACAGGTGTGACATCTATATAATATAGTTATATAAAAACACGCGAAATCGAATGCAATGTTGTCAAAATTTCAAAGCAATCGGTGAAGAACATTCGGAGATTTAAGATTTTGAACAAACGAACATTTACATTTTTATTTATATAGATTAGTTAAATGTGAAGAAGAGTAAATGGAGGACAGAAAAGCAGTAAGAGTTTAAAATATGTATTTATTTATTTTTATATACCGACATTAAATCTGAGATCTCATCGGGTTTACATTCAGGTACTGTGGGTATTTCCCTATCCCCAGAGGACTTACAATCTAAGTTCATACTTGAGGCAATTGTGAAGATCCGACTCTATTTTGTTGAAGTGTGGATATTAGACTGCGGTGACTGCCACCTTGCTATGAGCGAGAAAGTTCTCCTGCTCCTTAACCTTTGTGCAGGTTTGGCAAGTGTTTGAGGCTTGGTGTGAAGATTATGGGGCTCTTCTTCGTTCGGTTAAAATCCCGCTCATTTTGGAGTTTTTGCAGGATGGATTGAGTTTCATTAAAGGTTCAGATGGTGGATTTTCGGAGGAAGAGCCAAGATGGCTGCACGGAGAGTACATGAGTTGGAGTAGCTCCATGTGTAATTGTTTTTTCCTGTAAATTGAAATGCCTTCCAAACGAAAGGGAAAAGTACGGACATATCCGTCAGTTACTTTTCCCTCAAGTTCACAACAGGAGATCACAAAATTCATGGACTCACCAGCACAAAATGTTCAGAGAGCCGAGGAAATTGGTGCGCAGGTCCACGTGGGAGAGCCGACTCCGCCTGCAGAGGAGGTGTCTCTAAGCCCCGAGCTGAGGCAACCGCCGGCTCAGAGGATGGAAGCGGAGACGCCGATTGCAGGACCCGTAGTTTTCAAAGCCGATCTTAATGCAGAAGGGTCACCGTGGATTCCTGTTGGTGTGGAACCTGGGCCATCGACATCGAGTCCAGTGGAGGGACAAACGCCTGCGGAAACCTCAGGTACTGAGGGGAATTTGGAAAGAGAACTAAATGCAGTGTCTGGCCCCAGCAGTGAATTATTTAGTATTCCAACTCGCCCTGAGCTAGTAACGCTCGAAGCTATATGGGACTTAATGGCTGGGATGGCTATAGCTTTAAATTCTTTAAATGAAAAGATGGATTGCTCCAATGTAAATTGTTCACAAAAATCAACAGATTTACAGAACCAGGTTGATACTTTGAAGAATAAAGTTACGGGACTGGAGGAGAAAGAAAAAAAAAAACCTTCAGGAATTTAAAATTGCAGCAATTAAGGACCGATATGTTCTATCAAGACATATGGAACATCTTGAAAATAAGGTGAGGCGTTTAAACCTACGCCTGATTAATTTCCCAAGGGTGGTTGGGGATATACCCTGTACAACCCTAAAGAAATTTTTCCATGAAAAGCTGGAATTCATTGAAGAGAATCTACCTTCAGTTAACACATGTTTTTTTTCTCCCGGTCTCAAGAGTACCGAGGAATGCCAACAATGCTCCATTTCAAGGGAATTTGTCAGATTTTTTGGAGACTTCAACTCTTGAGGTGATCGACAGAGGAACATTTTTAGTATCATTTATTGCTGCTAAAGATTTAAACTTGGTCATGAAAACATATTTTAGGAAATATCCTATTCATTTCTATGATTCCCCTGTTAAAATATTTCCTGACTTAGCCCCGACCACACAGACCTGGCGTCGAGGGTTCTTGAACCTTAGACAGGAGGTGGTTGGGTTGGGATATTCGTTTAAACTTCTTTTTCCTTGTAAGTGCTGTGTAACAAAGGGAGATGATCGTTTTGTTTTCTTTACATCTGACCAATTGAAAGAATTTATTGATGCCAGGAAACTTACCATAAGAACTTAAGAAATTGTCATGCTGGGTCAGACCAAGGGTCCATCAAGCCCAGCATCCTGTTTCCAACAGAGGCCAACCCAGGCCACAAGAACCTGGCAAGTACCCAAACACTAAGAAGATCCCATGCTACTGATGCAATTAATAGCAGTGGCTATTCTCTAAGTAAACTTGATTAATAGCCGTTAATGGACTTCTCCAAGAACTTATCCAAACTTTTTTTGAACCCAGCTACAATAACCCAGTAAGATAGCAATGTGCTGTATCATGCTAGTAGTTTAAAATTCTATTTCCTGTTTGCTCCCATTTAAATTTTCTGTCTCCTCCTCATCTTTTTTCTGCTTGGAGTGGAAAATTTTTTCACCTTAAATGGATTTTGTTATTCTAATAGAGCAAATTTGAATGATTGTAATTCTATATATATTTTCTTTTCTTTATGAGATGAATGATGTTATTTCAAATGGAATAATCAGAACTAATGTACCAGGTTATTTCAGTTTAAGCAAAATTTTATTTTGTTTATTAAATCGGAAAATGATAAAGAATTAAAAAAAAAAAAAAGGTACAGATGGTGGCTCTTGCCTGTTTCCAAGGTCAGGTGGACCCTTGTCTGCTCACCCAGATGCAGCCTGTTTCTTGAAAGGAGTGAGGCATCTTCGTCCTCCCTTGCAGTAACCGGTGCCCTTGTAGAGTCTTAGTCTAGTTTTGGATTTTTTAGCGGGCCAATGTATAACCTTTCTTTGAGGTTACTGACCTTGAAAACTGTTTCTTGCGGCAATTTGTTCTGTAATTTGAGTATGTGAACTGCAGGCCTTGTCTTGCCAGGACCCATTTCTACAAGTGACTCCAGGGGCAAGACAGCTGCGTATTGTTCCTTCTTTTTTTGCCAAAAGTGGTCTTGGATTTTCATTTGAATCAGTTTATTTCCTTGCCGTCTCTAGACAGGGAAAGAGATGAGGAGGAATATCGCCTGTAACGACCCTTGGCTGTCAAGAGGCAAATCTTGAGGTATTTGGAGGCTTCCAAACTTCTCAGGAAGACAGATCGCCTGTTTGTCCTCCTGCATCACGGGCTACAATAGCCCACTGGATTAAGAAGGTAGTCACGGCCATGCATGTGAATGCTGTCCAGCCGTTACCTAGCCAGATTAGGGCTCAAGTAGTGTCATGGACAGGGTTAGATTGTTGTCTCCTGTTGACATTTGCCAAGTTGCGATGTGGTCCTCTTTACACACCTTTTCCAGGCATTATCGCCTGGATGTGCAGGCCCGGGAGGATGCAGCCTTCACATGTACGGTTTTGACTGGATCGCAGGCATCCTCCCACCCTGTTCAGGAGTAGCTTTGGTACATCCCAGTGGTTCTGGATTCACCTGTCTGAACACTAAGAGAGGAGAAATTACTACTTACCTGAAACTTCCTTTTCTTTAGTACAGACAGGTGGATCCACATTCCCGCCCTTGGCTGCCAAATGGTTGTGCTATGGTCGTCCTGAGTGGCTGCGTGTTCCAGGGAGTATTGGTAAGTGTCAATCCACTCCCTAGACTAGTGTTATTGCACTCCTTGTCTGAGCTCAGTGGTTTCCTGTTAGCTGAGTGCTGGAGTGGTTGTCTGTTAATAATCAAGTTTTTGTTAGTTTGTCCACAGTTGGCTTTTGATGAAAATACTGGCCGTCTGATATCACTGCAGGAGTACATAAACCGTGATGTCAGCTTTGCTCTGTCTCCATCTGCTGGTAGAGATGCATAACCCACAGGTTCTGGATTCACCTGTCTGTACTAAAGAAAAGGAAATTATTAGGTAAGTAGTAGTTTCTCCTTATAGATAAAATTGACAAGGCTATCATTAGGGAGGGCCAGGGTTTAAGGTTTTAAAAACTGCCTCAGAAAGATGGGATGTTGGGCAGAACTTGAATATGGCATAGAATTGACCTGCTGAATGGAATTCATGTGGAAGGTTGTAATGGAAATGAGAGGAAAGGTATGGATGAGCTCCAGAGTAAAGGCAAATGTCAGTGTAGTGATTTCAGAAGAAGGTTACAGGTGAGTTTTTTGGGGTTTTTTTTTCGCTGTAATACAAGGGATCCCAGCTACTAATCTCTAGTTTTTCCTTTGGCTTTGCAGCTAGGGATTCTCCATGCTTATCCCAGGCTTTTTTTTTATGTCTGCTTCTGTTCCATGTGTCTTCCCCTCCCTTTCTGTGAAGGAATAATTTCTAATGCTACTTTTGGGCCTCGTAGCATGACCTCTTGTTCTAGAAGTTTCTTTTGACTGAAAAAGGTGTTCCGCCTGTGTATTATTTATACCTTTTGAGGTATTTGCATGACTTTCATGTTTCCTCTGTCTCTCCTCTGCCGCAGAGAATACATATTTAGGTCCTTGAGTCTTGTAAGAATTCAGTAGGCAGATTTGATTGTGAAGAGGTAATAAAGTTTTCTCTCAAATTGGTGTCTGGCTTCATTAATTCTGACAACCTCAACTTTACATTTCAGGAAGTATGCTCCAGACTTGAGTGAGGACATGCAGAGTTGTTTTTTACTGTTAATCTTTAAGAAATACAAATTTAGCAACCACACAAGGCTGATTCCTTTGCATGTCAGATGCAAACAGAGAAACAATTTTTGTTTTGGTCAACTTTTCCTTCATACCATTTGCACACAGCAGTTCTTGCTTGCTCTACTAGTTTTTATCACTGGATCTCTGCACAGCAGGCACTGACCTGTTACCTGTGTTTTACATCCACTGACCTTTACTAAAATCAGCCTCTCTGAGTGCTCAGCTGAACTCTGAATGTCTCCTATCCCAAATTGTGGGCATCGTCCATCTGTTGTGCACTGCTCTCTCCTCTTCACCTTTTCTTCCGATTTAGGAGCCAGCAGCTTTGAGCTCTCTCATACTCCCCCCTCCCTATCCTTAACTTGGAGGAAGGCCGCTTCCACCTTGGTCTTCTCCCTGTGAGGTCTGCTGCTGTTTTCCCCACGTCTCCCCCTTTCAAGCCAACCCTGTGCTTTTTCTCCGATAAGCAGCAGCTCTTCTCCTCCTCTTCTGACCTGACGCTATGATGTTGAAATAGCCCCACGCGCTGCTGACTGTACTTCTGCTTCAGCCAGCATTGGCACTGAGTTCACCACCTCCTCCCTCTCATGCTGCTTCCCCTTCTCCTCAACTCCTGCAGGGCCATCGTCCATCATTGCCTCTCCCCCCCCCCCCCCCCCTTGACTCACCTGCTGTGCTGTTTCTGATTTATTTCCTCCTCTTCAGCTCTGATAGTCGCTGCTTATCCTTGACATGTGGACTACTAAGTGCCGCCCCTCAGTTTTCGGTCACCAGAGCAATCTGACATGTAGGCTTTGTAAAGCCCTGCTTTGCGGTCTCACTATGCATGTGGACAAGAATCTTTTTCAGCCTATTTTCATTACATTCATTACATCTGTGTGTTGCCCCTAAACTTCAAGCCGTTCATCCAGTTTCATTCAAATGTTGCCACTGATTTAAAAGTGCCCATGCCTCCCATCTCAAAATTTTCATATGTCCTTTTGACATCCTGACACCTAAAATACCTTTTCCGTTTTATTTTCTGTAGGGAACGCACGCCAGTTCAGTTAACTTCTGTTAAAGTATAAGGGAGTTCAGAGCACAATGATGTCATTGCTTTGCTATTGGTTACTGCCTGTAGTCACCATCTAACTCCATTTCTTGCTTAGTTTCCTATAGGAAAAGCGTTGGTAAAGTTGAGTTCTGTGTACGTCTTACACAGAAATTCCCATCCTGAACATTATCACCATGTGCAAATTACTGTTCCAAAGAGGGAAACCGGGCATCATAACATGCTCGCACATCTTCTCATTTCCCATTGAGTCATGTTGGCCCCTCTTAACTACACAGCGCTCTGCTTTCATGTCCACTGATCTTGAATTTGATTTGCCTTATGCTTGACCTTCTCAGAGTGCGCTCATTTGAGGCAGAACTACGAGTCCAAGATTTAACAGCCAGCATGTAAAAGAGCCCTTCTACTTAGTTGGCAGAAAGAAAGTTAAATAGAATCATTGAATACGCAGGCAGAAATAAGTTTACTGAGGGGGGGGGGGGAGACTCTCTGTCTCCCCCAGAGCTTGTCATATTGAGTCTGCTGGCCTGCTTCTTTATACCTTTCCCTGGTTTGTGAGCATTACAATAACCATTCCTAGAATAGTCAAGAAAGGAAAAATGTTAATTAAATTTTGTTCTCTGATTTTCGTACAGTCACAAGAGACTAGAGAAATCCTGCACTTTCACTATACCACGTGGCCTGACTTTGGAGTTCCAGAATCACCTGCATCATTCCTCAACTTTTTGTTTAAAGTGCGAGAATCTGGCTCACTCAACCCAGAACATGGACCTATTGTGGTGCATTGCAGTGCGGGGATTGGCCGGTCAGGGACCTTTTGTTTGGCTGATACGTGTCTTCTGCTGGTAAGATCTGCTATTTGCTGAACTGTCAAATTCAAATATTCATGTTGTACGCATTCTCCTAATGTGGTCTTTAAATATGAAATTAATTTTGTATTTCTTATATAACTTGCCTTTCCCCTTAAAAGGCGACCTGAAACATTTGCATAATAAAAAATACAAAAGAAACATAAAAGCAGTGTTGTCACAGGGCAGGGCAATAAGTTTGTGGTTGCTTTTGCTAATGTCCTGCATTGTTCCTCAGCTATTGGAGATGAATTTATAGCATTCTCCATGGACAGATAGGACAAATCAGCCGTACAAGTGAGTGATGTCATCCAATGGCACCGAGACAGACAAGATCTCTCAGAAATCAAAGATCATGTGTGTACCTTTCTGCTCGAAAGGCTACCTCATGAGTCGTCTTAGTTTTCTCATTGTCTTTTTCTTTTTTTTTTTTTTTTGCCAGGGAGATTTTACTTTTCTATTGTTTGCTTTTTTTGTTCACTAGTTTCTCTGCAAAAGTTAAAAAAAAAAAAAAAAAATGTAGGAAGTTTAAATTATTTTCTGCAAAATTGTTTGATTTAGCAACAGTACTCTTCAAAATGACAATCATTAAGCCAAGGTTCACGAGCATTCCTCATTGCTCTTTCAAGATGATGCTGTCAGATCAACATGACCAATGTCTTGGGCCTTGTCATGATGTGCCTGTGCTCGCATGTCTCTAAGGGCCAAAAAGTTAAGTAGTTGTACCTTGAAAGAATTTCTGAGCTTTCCTGCGGCTTCTGCCCCAGCAGTTAAGGTAAAGCATTCTTCAACACAGAGGCTGTTGCCTAATCGCAAAAGGTGCAGTCCTCTCATTATTGGTGTTGTGACTGAGAAGTCTTGGGCACTATTCATAAAATCACAACACCATTTTCTGTGCAGTTGCCTTCTCAGCATAAAGACTCCAGTTTTAGTACAGAACATTTTAAAAAGGACCAAAGCTTTCTGATACCAGTTCCTTCTGCTGCATTTGTGCAGCTAACCACCATCCTATAGCAAAAAAGATATGGTTAGAATTTGTGGGGGGGAGTTAGTGATATTCCACCTTCTCTGCTGGAGCAGATGTCTCCCATTTTGAAATCAGTAACTCCTAAGAAGGAAAGTCAGTCTACCATCCCTCCTTATCAGGTTAGAATACACATAGCACAACCGTATTCCCATGACTCCCTCATCCAGGGAGAGGATAGGATAACGTCAGAGGAACCACCTACAGCACTCTGAATTACAAGCGGAATCTGAATCGTATGTTTCTCCATTATTCCATTCAGATAATAAAGGTTCTGCTGGTCTTCTGTTGGATCTCTCTCCACAACAACCTGAACTTATTTCTCCTAAGGACATGGCATTTTTAACTTTTGTCAAAAAGATGATCAAGGAGATTCCTTCCCCTTGTTCCAAGAGACAGAACCTAGAGAAGAATTTGGCATGTTAAAATTTATTGGGCTTCCAAAACAAGTTGTAACCATACCAGCACATAGATTCCCAATACTTGTCTGAAGCTCTTTTTGCAGACACCTTTGTCAATATTACCATTGTAGAGAAAACTCGATATCTGAAGTTCAGGTTGTCCAGGTCATTAGAAAGTCCAGCTGCCCCACTATTCAGTGGTGATAGAATTGGCTGTACAAAGAAAAAAGGCAAAACGATCTGAAACTCATTCTAATACTTCTCCAGGCTAGCACAGAAGAACAATAATTCCATTCAGCTATGTTAAGTTCAGAATAGCTGTGCATTAATTTGTACATGGGGCAGAGTATGTATTCTTGCCTACAGAATATATAACTCAATAACTTCCATCATAGTTTAAGCAGCATTTCATGCCAACTCTCCATGAAGCTGAAGAATGTGATAAGCACCTCATTGGATCAACCCATGAGGCATATAACCCTTCTTCCAGGATATCGGCCATATCCACTGAAGCAAGATTGGCTTGGTATCAAGCTTGAGGGCTCCATAAAGACGTACCTGAAAAACTTGCTGATGACCCATGTATTGGGGATAATTTATTTGCAGAAAAGGTGAAAGAAACAGCAACCTTATCAAATTCATTGTATTGCTCTACTTCTCAGTGGCAACAATTGAACTACCTTCTACATGCTGCTAGTAAACCTTCGGCTAGTTTTTCAAATTTTTTGGATGGTTTGAATGGGTTACAATTATTACAGTCGATTAGTACGCCCACTCATAAAGGAGGTAATATTCTAGACTAATTGATTATTCCTGGCTTTTGCTGTGATGCCATTAATGATCTATTAGTGCAGTCTGTTTTATGGTCAGATCACAGTTTTATATCTTTTGCCTTTTATTTGGGTGTTGATCATACATATTATATTAGGCAGCCAGTTTCTAAGTTATTACGGGGTCCAATTAGTTTATCTAGATGTAGGGATGAATGGCAATTGATTTCTAATTCTGTAAACAGGGATTTAGTTATGTCGTTTGGTTTTTTTATGCCAGACATTATCTGATTTGACAAAAAGTTGTCCCCTCAAATATTAAAAAATCTTTTAGTTGGTCAGGACCTCGTGTTTTATGGTACACATCTGAGCTTCAGCAGAAGAAACGCAAATTGTGTCAAATTGAGAAATTGTGGCGGAAACGTAAGACTAATGAAAGTGAGGTGTTATATTTGGAAAAGCATTGTGAATTTAAATTGTTTGAAAATATTCCCTTCTATTAGTTTCATTCTCATCTGAGTCCCTTATTCGCCCAAAAGAGTTCTTTGCGGTGGTACGTAAACTTACCCAAGATTCAGTAAATCATAGTGTCCACCAGTTTTCTCCTGAGGAGATTGCAGCAGAATGCAGGTCTAAGGTTTCTAAATTGTCTGATATTTCCAGTAAAATGCCATGATTTGCAGCTGGTATTGAATTCAAACTCTTTCTAACTCTGCAAGTATAGATGTAGAGGTCAATTTTTGGACTGAATTTTAATTAGTCAGAATGACAAAAGTAGAAGGTTATTTAGGGATATTTAAAAAAAAATAAATTTGTATGTCCTTTAGATCCATGTCCTTTTTCAATGCTTTATCTGTTGAAAGGAAATTTTATAGAAATCTTAACTGCATTATGTAATCAATCCCTCTTCGAAGGTTGTGTACCTGCTGCTTTAAAAGTATCAATGTATCCGGTATATAAGAAGGTGGGATTCCTGTTAAACAATCCAAAGAGTTATAGACCAATTTCCTTAATGTTTATATGACCCCTCTTTGTCAACTGTTAGATAAGTAGCATAGAGTTTAGGCTCTATGCTGATGACTTAGTTATTTTTCCCAATTGTTGATTTTTTTTTTTTAATCTGCAATGCTAAATCACATTACTGAGTGTATCTCAGCTGTTAGTACATGGATGCAGGAAAACAGTTTTGTTTAAATCTGTTAAAGACCAAAGTAGTGTGTTTTCAGCATAGGACTCTGTCATCTCCAGACCTGAGTCAGAAATACCTGTAAAATCTATAATAAAGAACTTAGGGGTGTTTTTTGATAAAAATTTGGGCCTCAGTTAAAATCAATATTAAGAGCAGGTTGGTTTTTTTTGTTACAGATCTTGCATCATATGAGATGTTAAATTATACCAACTTACGTACTTTAGTACAATCTTTTGTACATTTGTCAATTGATTATTGCAGTAGTCTTTATGTGGATTTACCCCATCTAGTGCTTTGCAGATACTACAGAATGCTGCTGCAAGATTGGTGGTATGTGGTTGATCCTGGGATCATGTTACTCCTGTCTTACATGAATTACATTGGTTATCTCTTCAGCAACGTATTTCTTTTAAACTACTCTCCCTGTGCTCAGATTTTCCACAAAAGCATTGTTAAAAAGTGTTCACTTCCCGGTTACAGAACAGAGTAGAAACAACCAGTCAAGTGGCCATATTGTATATGGCCTTCAGTCTTTGTCATGAAGCCTGCAAGATTTGGCAGTGGTCAATTTCCCAAAGAATTCTTTAAGCTAATTATCTTCCAGGGAGAGAAAATCATAAAGTAGACAAATTAGGTTGCCAGCTCCAGCCACGCCGAATGGTCGAGTGGCACAAACTTTTCCAGCTCTGGGGCACACAATCCGAGATCTATTTGCAATACCCTTAAACAGAGTTCCCACATACTGCTCCAGGATACCAGCAAAGGGCAGTCTGGCAGTAGATGCAGTCTTAATCCTGTGGAATCCAGGATTGTTCTATGCTTGTCCCTCAATTCCACTTATAATCATAGACCTTCAGAAGTTAAGAGAAAAGAGTCAAATGTTTTGGCTTCCCCAAGTTTGGTTTCTCTGGCTGCAATGCCTAGCTGTTCAGCATCCAGTAATGCATATAGTCATCTCTGATCACACAGAGCAAGGAGAATCTTCCTCATCCCAACTTCCATTCGTTGGCTGTGACTCCATGGATGTTGAAAGCAAGCTCATTCATTTCTTTTCTACAATTTCCTTCGGAAGTGGGCAAAATTCTCCTAGCACCCAGAAAATGCTCAATGAAAAGATCTTATAATTTCAAATGCAAAAGTTTCACTATCTGCTGCTGTGCTCTGCAACAGGTCCTCTGTTACATCAATAACTATTAAGCCCTTCTAAATCAGGACTGAAGACAAACTGCCAGAATTCATTTCAGTGCTATCACAGCGTATCAGAAGAATTTCAAAGGTCTTCCTATTTCTTATCACATGAACGTAATCAGATTTCATGAAAGGCCTAACTCATCTTAAACCTGTTAAATATGCTCCTGTATCCTTGGATTTAAATAGCTCATGAATTGCCATTAGAACGTTTGGCAACTGCAGACCTGAAGTTACTTTCTTGGACAGTTATATGTTTAATAGCAGTTACATCTGCTTGGAGAATAAACAAGCTACAAGCCTTGATATTATACTGACCCAGAGCTAAGATTTTCCACAATAGCATTGTTAAAAAAAAAACAAAAAACCCAAAAACCTGAATTTCTACCAAAGAGCTGTCAATTTCATTTAAATTAATCCATCGTTTTACCAACCTTCTTTCCAAGACTGCAAATATTCATCACCTATAATCCAATAGTAAATCAGGGTTTCTCATGTACAAAGAGAGCTTTTTCAACTTGGATCTCTGATTATAGTAGGAAGGGATGCATGCAGTCTGAGCAAGATCTTCAGAATAAAGTGAAAGGCAGCTTCCTTATTGTATTTTTCTTTGCTCTGCCTCAATAGAAGGGACATGCAGAGCAGCCACCTGGACCTTCCATCCACACCTCTCTTGCTCATTACTCTCTAAAAAGTCTTATCTGCTTGGTCAAAACGTATTTAGCTAATTTCCTTCAACTCTACTCTCTAGCCTCTGTCCACAATACAGGATGCATGCTTTCCAAAGTATATTTAATATATAACAAAGATTTTCGAGCAACCCTCGGCTTGGGTGGCTTATAACTGTCCTACTTCAGGGAGAAAACAAAGTTGCTCACCTGTAGACATCAGGACAAATCAGCCACACAGTCCTACCGCCTTCCCTTTAGCATTGAAGGTCAGTTTACTAGAAAAACTGGAGATTTGCATGGTTGTGGCTGCTAGGGAAGGTCTGATGCTCAGAAAGACATTTTTAGTCTTTCTTAACTCGGAGCTTTTCTGTTTGTGGTGTCTTCCCCCCCCCCCCCCCCCCCCCCATATGCTATTTATTTGCAAGCCATCAGTACAATAAATGTCCAAACATATAACCATAAGTTCCAAAGGTACTAAAATGGTAAACATACAAAAGCACACCTATACAACAGAAGATTATATAGTCTATAAGTCAACAGTAAGAAAAGGAAACCTTTTATTAACGTACACAGATGTCAAGCATTATAACAGAAAAACACACCATCCCAAAAGAAGAATATTTTGACACAAAAATATATTAATCATTATTGCTCTTTCCAGTTTACAACTGAAGCACATATCCATATCAGCAAGCCTCATCTTGAACCACTTATCTGCATCTAAATAACAGCGATGAATAATTTTAAATTACATTTCTTTCAAATCCACCTCTATTGGCAATCTGTGGGTCCCCCTCAAACCTTTTACAGCAGTGATTTGGCCCGATCCAATCATCCAAATGTTTGCCAAATAAGTTAGTATATTGGGTGTCATTTTCTGTTTACACATCTTATACCATAACAATATTGAGTGTTCCCCTTCACCCACCATCTCCATTTTCTGTAATAAAGATCTTTCCCTCGTTACAATCTCTGTGCAAGATGCAGAGTCAGAGAGCTTTTCTATCTCTGCACAGTCAGATGACACCACCCACTTGTGTAGCAGATTCATCCTCCTGTCTATGGCAAACACCTATTATAGGTGAGCAGCTTGGCTCTCCCACTTTGTTACATACCTCTGTTTCATTTGCTATTGCCTTGAGGGCAAAAAACATCTTTCAACTTCTGGAATGTTAGTGTACAAATAAAGGTCAAGATAATATATTTCTTGAATAGGTTTTGGGAGCTAGTATTCCTTTCATTAGGATAGAATAGAATAAGCCTTTATTAACATATTCCTTTTTGACCTGATGGAGTGCTAGCTAGCTCCTGAAAGCTAGTCAAGGAGTGTATTGTTAGTCCAATGAAAAGGTGTCACCTTACATATTTTTTATTCTTTCTACACATTTAAGTGAGCTAACACAGCAACCACACTATATTTGTAGGCATTTGATATTTTGCTTTTAACCAAAAAATGGTCCCAAGGTAGATTACAAAGCAGATTACAACTATGGTTGGAGCTTAGTTTACAATAATCACAGAATTCATAATCAGGGCAGAGTTGGAAAGAGGTATCCAGGAATTAGAAACAAGAAAGACAGTGTGCCTTGATCGTTTATACTTATTTTAACTGTTTACAGATATTTTATCTCTAGCTTCTAAACTTTTGTGTTTCAATGCTTACTTTTATTTAGATGGATAAGAGGAAAGATCCTTCATCTGTGGACATCAAACAGGTTCTTCTAGAAATGAGGAAATACAGAATGGGACTAATTCAGACAGCAGATCAGCTTCGTTTCTCTTACTTGGCTGTTATTGAGGGAGCAAAATTCATTATGGGTGATGCTTCAGTACAGGTAAATATCACCTGGATGTTTATTAGCTAGAAATAAAATCTACAGTTGATGTGTTTTCACGTATGAATTAGCCTTGCTGTCTGGGACGTCCTCCGGGCGGCTAAGTGGCGGAGCTGTCATAGAACACTAAGTTTTTTTCAGTGTGGTGCGCCTGCGTGGATATTCCCACGCTGCCCCGGTCTCGTCAGTCCGTTTTTTTCCTCGCGCCTGACTGCACGCAAAACTTCTCTTCTCCTCAACTTTTCTGCTAAAAAAAAAAAAAAAAAAATTTCCATCAACATGCCGTGGCCACCAGAATTCAAGTTTTGACAATGTGGCAAAATTATGTCTGTGACTGACGGACACACCAATTGTTACATCTCCCCCAGACCAGAACACGACCAGACGACCTGCAGGGACTGCGGACGCATGTCCCCCCGAGCCCAGCGACAAAGGACTACCAGAATCGCCAAACTGCAGGAAGCGGCATCAGGCTTCTATGCCCCTTCCAAAGACTTGACAAAGTCTTCTCCGGGACCTCCAAGGCGTCGTCACATCGTTCAGCCTCCTCAGTTGGGCCTCCTGGTTTGTCCGGGATGGCGCCAAAGCAAGCTCCCATGGCGCCGACTTGCGCCAAAGACGCCATTTGCGCCAAGCAGTGTCGAGCCCCCAACGCATCACCGCGTCTGGATCGGGAAGCCGACCGCGCGATGCAAGTCTGAAGCACAAACACAAAATATTGACGCACTGAAGCAAGTCGATGCCAACGCCTTCAACGCACAGTGTCACCAAACCACCAAAAAAGCACTTGTCAGGACACAAATGGCCCAGGGAACCTTCCCCACTCTTAGAGGTGGACTCAGACGTGGTGCCTTCTTCTCCAGCCCCCTCTCACAGTTCCTCGGCCTTATCCAAGGTCTACTCTTAGCCTTTCCACTGCCTCCCGGCATAGGAAGAAATCCGGCCTTCAGGAACCCTTGAAAAAGAGACACAAGTGGCCTCCTACAGAGACCCACTTCAACCAAGAGGTCCAGAAAGGGACATCCTATTAGCTACAGTACCACCCAGCAGTGCTCACAGGGAGCCCAGACCTGTACCCAGTGATGCTCACAGACAGCCTAAGCCAGTTCCTCAGGACACATTGGCCTCCCAGGCAATGTCCCAGATTTCCCTTATACTTTCTCAATTCCTTACGACCATGGAACAACAGGGAAAACGTCCAGCCGAAATACTCCTAGAAGCCCCTCCAATCGCCTCAGTCCAGATCCTTCTCCTCCTGGCCCACCTCTACCGACTTCTTCTCCTGAGGATGTCCGTCTCCCCCCCCCCCCCCCCCCCAACCTTCCATTTCACCAGGATCCTCCACAGGGGTACCCCTCTGACCCTGCGGAAGTACCACCAGAGCCTGTGTCTCCACCTGAAGATCTATCATATTCCAAATTCGTGGAAGAAGTAGGGCAACGTCTCAACATTGAGACTCGGAAAAGAAGTCCTGGGTATCCTTAAAATATTTGACTCACCTTTGGAGCCCACAGCCTTGCCCTCTCGTGCTGTCCTGGACGCTGTCATGACCAAGGCTTAGGAATCTCCCTTTGCGGGGCCACCAACCTCTCGCAAGACGGACTTGAAATTCCGTAAGTGGCAGTCACCATTTTATTCCACGGTGCAACTTCCTCATGCCTCTGTAGTAGTGGAGTCCGCTGTGCAGAAGGTAAAAAAAATCACATCTACACTCTAATACTCCACCTGGAAATAATTCCAAATACTTGGATGACTTTGGGAAAAAAGGCTTTCCAATCTGAGATGCTGAATGCAAAAATTCAACAGCACCAGTTCTACATTACTTAGTACCAGTATGAATGTCTGCAATCTCTCAAGCCTCTGCTTCAGGAAGCGCCCCCAGACCACCAACCTCCTGAACAATTCCACGACTTAAAGGAAGGATTATGGCACATCCTCCGAACTGTTTATGAAGGGTTCGATACTTCGGCTAAGTCCATGGCCAACGCCATTGCTGCCCGACGATTAGCATGGCTGCAAGCAAGCGCCATTTGCGAGGACGTGCACGAGAAACTTGCAGACCTTCCCTGTCTCCCAGATAATCTATTTGGAAACAATTTGAGAGACGGTAGCTCAGCATAAAAAGCAGAAGATGGCCGTCATGTCACTGACCACTCCTTCCGATACCACTTCATCAAGGCGATACTTCTGCTATAAGAAGCCGTATTCTCACAGGACATGCAGGATGGTAATCTTCACATATGGGTGACATTATCAGGATGGAGCCCAATCACGGAACACTTTTATCAAAGTTTCTAGAACTTTGACTGGCACCTACTGGGCATGCCCAGCATGGCATTAACCCTGCATCCAGCAGGGGTCCCTCTTCAGTCTCTCTTTTTCCGCACAGCAGTAGCCACGCGGGTTAAGGAGCTCTCTAGAGATTCCTGACAGGAATTTTCCTCACGTGACTTATTTCCAAAATTTCAAAAAATTCTACCCCATCCCCCTATCGATTCCATAGTCCGCGGTCATAAGGTAAGGCTTTTTACCCTCATTTGCGGTCGATTCCCGTCGAGTTTTCCCTTTGGGGCCTACTGGCCATCGACCGCACCGCAGCTACATTGGTTTTCGTCAGTGCCCCGATTTGTCCTCGGATAATGTCCATCACAGACCCGCATAGAATCTGTGTGTTATGTTTGGGGTCGAACCACGACGTCTTAACTCACACCAAATGTGCCCAAATGACACCGAAGGGCCACAAGGCCCGCTCAGAGAAAATGGAGTTTCTTTTTCAGGCAAAGCCACTGACTCCAAGTGCTTCGACATCATCTGAGCTGGTGCCATCGACCTCTCGCCAGCAGCAAGACACCGGTGTGGTCCACCTGGCGCCAACTACTCCGAAGGCATCGACTTCTTCCTCTTCGGCTCCAGAGAAGGACCGAGGGTAACATCGTGAAAAGCGTCGACACCGTCATTGGAAAGCTCAGTCCGCTGATCCAGGCAAGCCCTCGGCATCGGCGTTGACAAAGCCACAGACTAAAGAAATCCCGTCCAGAGAAGGCCCCATCCTCCTCTGTGACTGGGTCACTGAGGCATTCCCTACCTTCATTGGTGCCGGGAGCCATGACTCCACTTTCACCGGTGGACCCTCTCATGGTCCAGTGGTCTCCTCTACGCATACCCTCCACTTCCACTCATATCAAAGACTCTAGTGAAGTTACGAAGGAACAAGGGCTTAATGATTCTGATAGCCTCTCACTGGCCATGCCAAATCTGGTTCCCAATCCTCCGGGACCTATCAGTTCGTCGGCACATCCCTCTAGGGGAGGATCCGCTTCTGATAACTCAGAAAGACGGGTGCCTACGCCACCCCAACCTCCAAGCCCTATCCCTGATGGCCTGGATGTTGAAAGCTTAATACTCCAACCTCTTAACCTTTCGGAGTCTGTATCCAGAGTCCTGGTAGCTTCACGAAAGCCTTCCATAAGAACATAAGAACATAGAAGTTGCCATACTGGGTCAGACCAAGGGTCCATCAAGCCCAGCATCCTGTTTCCAACAGAGGCCAATCCAGGCCATAAGAACCTGGCAGGATCCCAAACATTAATTAGATCCCATACTTCTAATGCCAGTAATAGCAGTTGCTATTCCTGAAGTCAACTTGATTAAAGTTAATGGACTTCTCCAAGAACTTATCCAAACCTTTTTTAAACCCAGCTACACTAACTTCCCTAACCACATCCTCTGACAACAAATTTCAGAGCTTAATTGTGCATTGAGTGAAAAATAATTTTCTCTGATTAGTTTTAAATGTGCTACTTGCTAACTTCATGGTGTGCTCCCTGGTCCTTCTATTATCTGAAAGATTAAATAACTGATTCACATTTACCCATTCTAGACTTCTCATGATTTTATATACCTCTATCATATCCCCCCTCAGTCGTCTTTTCTCCAAGCTGAAAAGTCCTAACCTCTTTAGTCTTTCCTCACAGGAGAGCTGTTCCATCCCCTTTATCATTTTGGTCGCCCTTCTCTGTACCTTCTCCAGTGCAACTATATCTTTTTTGATATGCAGCGACCAGAATTGTACACAGTATTCAAGGTGTGGTCTCACCATGGAGCGATACAGAGGCATTATGACATTTTCCATTTTATTCACCATTGCCTTCCTAATTGTTATGATTCTGCACTTACCTCTGCAGCGCAAGAGCCGTGGACTTTAATCTTCAGTGCGGCTTGGAGCCACGCCTATCGGGACCCTCTTGTGGCAGGGAGTGCCGCCAACGCTCTCTTCAGCTTCATGGCCCGGAGGCCGCAGTCCCCGGGCTTTCCTGATGGCTGGAGCCGCCCTCGGTGCTTTCAGCAGCGGCAGGAGCCGCTACTAACATCAGGGCCTGTGTAGAGGCTTCTCCCTGCACTGCTCCTGCAGCATGGCTGCTGGCCATGGTTCTGCATACTTCCTGCTTCCTGTGTCCTAGGGCGTGGGCTGCGCCTCCTTCAGAGATTTAAAGGGCCAGCCTCCTGGCCCCACCCTGGACTCCTCCTAGGGTGTTTCCGGATCTTCAGCCCTATATTAGGGCCCAGCTTCCAGTCCTTAGTTGCCTTCGCAGGGAGTTAGTTCATCTCAAGGACTTCTGGTCTTCACTCCTGCTGGTATTTCCTGTTCTTCGTGGGATCCCTCATTGTTCATGTTCCTGGTCTCTTCCTGATGTTTCATGGTCTTCCTGTGATGTTCCAGCTCCTCGAGTCCTCCAGATGTCCATCCCGAGGGTAAATCCGTTTCGTCTGGTTCCTGTTCTCAGACATTGGAACCTCGGTCAGTTGGGTTCCTTCCTGATGCCTCGTCTCTGCTTCTGCTTCCTGGACCCTTGGTTCCTCATGGCTACCTTCTCTGGCGTGTCATGTCGTGTTCTAAGTGGAAAAGTTTTACGGTCTGGTGCACGTCCATGTCCATAGACCCTTTTACTTGTTCCACTGCGAAGTTTCTGGACTATCTCTGGCATCTGTCAGAATCAGGCCTGAAAACTTCCTCTATAAGAGTGCATGTCAGTGCGGTAGCTGCTTTCCACAATGGCGTGGGCGATGTCTCTATTTCGACACAGCCCTTAGTCACCCGCTTCATGAGAGGTTTACTCCACCTGAAACCTCCATTGCTCCCTCCGGCCCCCGCTTGGGACCTTAATGTGGTCTTAGGGCGGCTCATGAAACCTCCATTTGAGCCTCTCCACTCCTGCGATCTCCGCTATCTCACCTGGAAAGTAATTTTTCTTCTCGCTATAACATCCGCTCGCAGAATTAGTGAGTTACAGGCATTAGTCACCTACGCGCCTTACACTAAAATTCTACATGACTGAGTGGTCCTCCGTACACACCCTAAGTTTTTACCAAAGGTAGTGTCGGAATTTTATCTTAATCCATCATCTTACCTACTTTCTTTCCGAGGCCCCTTTCAAACCCAGGAGAATAGGCTCTACGTTCTCTGGACTGCAAACATGCCCTAGTCTTATCTGGAGTGCACGTCAGCCCACAGGAAGTCCACTCAATTATTTGTTTCTTTCGATAACATCAAATTGGGAAATCCAGTGGGAAAACAGATCTTTTCCTCCTGGTTGGCTTTTGCTCCTGTATCTGCTTTTGCTACCAGCAAGCAGACATTCCGCTACAAGACCGTGTGAAAGCACACTCTATTAGGGCCGTGGCACACCTTCGTTCGGTGCCACTTATTGATATTTGTAAGGCTGTGACCTGGAGTTCTCTCTATACCTTCGCTGCCCATTATTGCTTGCAATAATGGGCAGCGCAGATTCCATTTTTGGCCAGTCTATCCTACGAAACCTATTCTCAGCTTAACCACCCAACATCCTACCAGCAACCCATTCAGGGTTTTCAGGATGCCCTCTTACCCAAATCCACCCCTGTTGTTGTGCCTGTTGCACGTCTTTGGGTACATTTGGTGCATTGCTCGGGCATCCTCAGCTCGCTACTCACCCATATGTGAGGACTACCATCCTGTTTGTCCTGTGAGAAAGCAGAGTTGCTTACCTGTAACAGGTGTTCTCACAGGACAGCAGGATGTTAGTCTTCACGAAACCTGCCCACCACCCCGCGGAATTAGGTTTGCTTGCGATTTATTTTATTTTTCGCACGTACTTCTTGATATACATGAGACTGAAGAGGGACCCCTGCTGGGCATGCCCAGTAGGTGCCAGTCAAAGTTCTAGAAACTTTCCCATATGTGAGGACTAACATCCTGCTGTTCTGTGAGAACACCTGTTACAGGTAAGCAACTCTGCTTTATCTGCGTCATCCTTACCAGCCTTACCCATCCTACAGGCCTGCTCAATATACACTGTCGTCCTCAGCCTCCCCAACAACAAGGGGCTCAACAACGCCAACGCCTCCCTCAGCAGCCTCATCCGCCTCAGGACTCCAACCCCCTTAACCCCCTCAGGGTTTTTAGGGTGGGTGAACCCATCTCTACCGCTTCCGGGGGGGGGGGGGGGGCAGGCTCTCCCACTTTTTTCCAGCATGGAAGGCGATCACATCCGACCTTTGGGTTTTACAAATCATACAGGAAGGGCTACTCCCTCAGTTTTCAATCTATCCCATCCATGCCATACCTGGTGCACCAGAGACATCTGAATGCACACTGCGGTCTCCTGCTACAGGAGATCAACCACCTGCTCCAACAATAGTGCATTTGCAAGCTGCCCTCGACCCAGCTCCACCAGGACTTCTGCTCCCAATACTTACTCATCCCCAAAAAGATGAGTGGGATACAACCCATCCTAGATCTGCGCTCTGTCATAGATACTTGATGAGGGAGAAATTCAAAATGTCACTCAAGTCCATCCTTCCCTTCCTTCGTCCCAATGATTAGATGTGCTCACTGGACCTCAAGGATGCTTATTCGCACATACCGATGCATCCTACGTCCTGGCATTACCTATGCTTCATGGCCAATGGCTGCCACATCCAATACAAGGTGTTCCCATTTGGCCTCTCCTCAGCCCCCAAGTTTTTACGAAATGCCTAGCAGTAGCAGTGGCTCACCTCCGACAACTGGGTATTCAGATATTTCTCTACCTGGACGATTGGCTGCTGGTGGCCCCCAACCCATCCACCCTACAAACCAATCTTCTAGCAACCATATCCTATCTGGAGAACCTGGGACTGCTTGTCCAAATACAAGAAATCGAATCTACAATCCACTCGGGTCCTGCAATTCATTGGGGCTCATATTGACACCATTTGGGACAGAGCCTTCCTCCTGGAATCCTGGGCCCTTGCCCTTACAATGCTCACCAGTCACTCCAAGAGGTCACACCTGCCTGCCAGATCCTGACCATCCTCAGGCACATGGCAGCATCTATCTGTGTAGTTCCCCACACTCGCCTTCACATGCGTTGTTTACAATGGGGCCTAAAGTCCCAATGGAGCCAGTTCTGCAATCCTCTCTCCACTCCTGTCACCCTTACGCCCAGCATGAAATGGGATTTGGAGTGGTGGCTGACACCATCGGCTCTCACCACAGGAGCACGTCTACGGCCCCCAGTACATCACACGGTCCTCACCACAGACATTTCCACCAAGGGCTGGGGCCCTCACCTAGTCCACCTACAGACTCAAGGCCTGTGGTCCGCCTGGGAACAGTCACAACACATCAACCTCCTGGAGCTCCGTGCCATCCAGAACGCTCTTCGAGCCTTTGAACATGCACTCCAAGGGAAGACTGTCATGGTACACACAGACAACTAAGTCACTGTGTACTACATCAACAAGGAAGGAGGGTCCGGTTCCTGGAACCTTTGCAAGGAAGCTGTCGGGATCCTGGAATGGACAGAGAGCAAATCCACATACCTGCCTGGCATTAACAACTCCAGAGCCAACAGACTGAGCAGAATCTTTCACCCCCATGATTGGGAACTCCATCAAGATGTGGCGGAAAGACTCTTTCAAACCTGGGGTCTTCCATGCTTTCATCTTTTTGCTACAGAACAAAATCAAAAAGTCCAAACCTTTTGCTCAGTGTATCCCAGTTACCGCCGAATAGCGCAGGACGCATTCTTCATCGACTGGACGAAGGGTCTACTCTACACTTTCCCTCCTATACCTCTAATATCTCGCACAGTCCAGAAATGCATCGTGGACAATGCGGACCTGATTCTCATCGCTTCAGCATGGCCCAGGCAACAGTGGTACATATATCTAGTTCGACTATTGGTGGACCGACCGATCCCCCTGGGCAGCAGTTCACGCCTCCTCACCCAAGAGGGAGGTTCCCTGCTTCATCCGCTTCACTCATCTCTGAATCTCACTGCGTGGAGATTGAAATGATGGTACTCCACCACCTGAACCTTTCACCTCAGCTTCAAGATATTTTAGTTTTTCTCCAGGAAACCCTCCAAAAGAATTAATTATCAAAAGAAATGGGCCAGTTATGCCTCCTGGTGCTCAGAAAATGGAATGGACCCGCTCACCTGTCCGCCTGAACAACTACTGGACTACCTCCATTTGCTCTACTGGAAGGGACTAGCCATGGCTTCGGTCAGAGTTCACTTCAGTGCCATAGCCACCTACCATTTTCCGCACAGTGAAGCCCCAATCTCCTGTCACCCACTCGTCTCAAGATTCATGAAGGGGGTTTTAGGTCTCCGGCCTCTGATCCGGAAACCTCCAGTTCCATGTGATTTAAATGTAGTGCTAGAGCAGTTGATGCTACTGCCCTTTGAACGGCTGGTCACTTGCCATCCCAAGTTCCTCTCCTGGAAGGTGCTTTTTCTGGTCGCCCTCACCTCCGCAAGACATGTCAGTGAGCCGCAGGCCTTAGTGCATTACTCGCCCTACCTGGAGTTCTTTCATGACAGTCATGCTGCGTATGCATCCGGCCTTCCTTCCAATTCATTGCCTTTCCAATCTTTTACCCAAAGCCACATAACAATGAGGGTGAGCGTAAACTCCACATGCTGGATTGTAAGCGGGCACTTGCTTACTATAAACACTGCACACAAACTGAGTGCAGAGCCTCCCAGCTTTTTGTTTCATTTAACCTAACACCTCCAGGACTTCCGGTTTCCAAAAGGACCCTTTCGTCCTGGATCTCAAACTGCACACAATTCTGCTATCAGAAACATTTAGAGACCTTGTCTGCCTCCCCTAAGGCTCACCAAATCCGTGCTTTGGCTGCTTCAATAGCTCATCTTTGAGGTTCCTATTCTAGACATTTGCAGAGCGGCCACCTGGTGCTTGCTGCACATGTTCACAGCTCACTACTATTTGGACAAGCAGACTGCAGCTGACGCACAAATGGGCAAATCAATTCTCAGATCGGGCACTTCTTGAAAGCTGCAAAGACAACACATAAGAACTGTCCACCTATCTTCTCTACTGTCTTGAGTGCACTACCTCAACTCATCATTGGGACATGATCAGGAAATTTTGCGCTCAATACATCAGCTGGGGACTCCCAGCCAGCATGGCTAATTCATGCTGCTTATCTACATGAAAAGAGCAAGTTTGCTTACCATAAACAATGTTTTCCGTAGATAGCAGATGAATTAGCCATGCTGACCCTCCCCGGACAGTTGTTATTTTCATCTCGTCTTGCTTGGATACGGACTGAGGAGAGACCGGGGCAGCACAGGAATATCCATGCAGGTGCACCACACTGAAAGAGCTGTGTTCTAGGAGAGCTCCGCCACCTAGCCACCCAGAGGATGTCCCAGACAGCATGGCTAATTCAGCTGCTATTTACGGAAAATACAGTTTACGGTAAGCAAACCTGCTCTTCCCAGTCCTTTTTTCCCCCCTCCCCAGACTATTGATAACGTTTCTTCGGAAGTTAATCTGTAAATGTTTCGGTTTAAAACATTTTCTTTTGGGTTTTGTGAAATCAGTGCTGGTGGTTAGGGGAGGATTTAAGTCTTCATTGTGTTCAACATGTTAATACTTCTAGAAAGCATAGAAGGAAGTGATACATCGATCTGCAGATTAGACAGACATAGCCAACTGCCTTTGAATATCTCGTGCGTTTATACACGGCAAGTCCCTAAATGGGAGAGAGCAAAGACAAGTAATAAAAGAACAAACATCAAGTATAATATGAGAAAAAAGCAGGAACCTTAGATGTTTAACTAAGGAACCCAATTATAGCTGAATACTGAAAAAGAGAAATCTTAAACCCCAAATGCTTCTAAGGGTGTAACCCTGCTAACCCTTCAGGCTCTGTGATTTCCCAGAAACTTCTCAAATTGAACAGGGTCAAAAAAAGCACACCACACCCCCTGATATTTGAACAACCATAGAGTGCAAGGCAAGGAATGCTCTTCTCTTTTCTTGAGACTTTGCAGAGATCTAGAAAAGCATGGCTTTTTTTTTTTATTGAAAAATAAGTATGGAAAGAAGCCTTGAATATTTTGTTTCTTTGTACCCTCCCATGGACAGAAACCAGTTTTCTGGTGGACGTTATGCTCTGCCTGCTCCAAGTCAGGGAAGTTGCATTGCTTTCTAAAACTTGCTGTGGCATCAGTCAAAATGCAGTATTGCTTCCTAAAGCTCCACTACTGGTTTGAGAACAAAACCAGGAAGATAAAGCTGTTGATACTGCGCGTTCCTGGCAACGTTTCAAGGTGACCTCGTACAAAGTACCTGCTGCTGGCATTTAGTAAAGCAAACCTAGCAAGTATTGTAGGATTCATGAAAACTCATGACTGATGCCCAACCCCATGAAAGAAATGTGATGCAAACAGGAGCTGGCAAACATCCTTGATTTATTTCTGTGAATTTTAAGATGTGTGTTTCATGCCTTGAATTGTTTGAGCAAAAAATGAAAATGCTTTCCATTTGAAGGAACAATGGAAAGAGCTTTCCAATGAGGACTTGGACCCTCCTCCAGAACACACGCCTCCACCACCAAGACCCCCAAAACGTACCTCAGAAATACACAATGGGAGAATGCCCGAACAGTCCGAATTCTTCCCCAAACACCAGATAGAAGAGACAGTAAAGTGCGCCGTTTATGCTGTGGAAGAGACACTGCCTGATGGAAGAGCTTCCCTAACCTCGCAGCCAAACACAAACAGGTAATTTTGAAGCGCATACTGACTGTACATGGTTTTTGCACTCATACTTTGACTGCCTTTAGATTTATTTATTTATTTATTTAGAAAAAGACTCAAAACGTGGCTATTTATGAAAACCTTTCCAGACCTAAGCTGAACCCCAATTCATCATTAACTAGTCGCTTAGACTTTGCCTTAACATGGTAATTAATAACTCCACCTCAACAGGGTAATTCATTAATGCTACAAATGCCGTTATTGGCATATATGTTCTCTCTGTTAAAACCCTAGCTTCTTTTCTCTGTTCCAAGTTGTATAAGTCCCTTGTTTTATTGTAACTGCAACCCTTAGCCTTCACTTGTTTAATGTTTACTATTATTATTATTATTATCATTATTTATTATCTTTTTTGTTCCCTCTCCACTTGTTAATTGTAAACCGACATGATGCGATATTCATCGCGAATGCCGGTATAGAAAAACTTAAAATAAATAAATAAATAGAAGCTTTTTTTTTTTTAATACAGATATTAGTGGGTATATCATATCAGTTTACATCAAACTGAAGATAGAAATTTCATTAAAACAGGGAGGGGGGATGGGAATGCAGAGAATAAAACTAGAGAAATAACGAAAGAAAAGCGAGAAAAGAAACTGCTAAGGTTTAAAATAACATAATAATGTGAATATTAGAAGTTTAGAAACAAACATCTTTGGCATTGGGTTTATGGTCCTAATCTGGGTATGCCTGTTTGAAGAGCCAGGTCTTTAACTTTTTCTTGAATTTGATGTTGCAAGGCTCGAGGTGGAGGTTCGTAGGTAATGTGTTCCATCGGGTGGGGCCTGCAATGGACAGGGCACCATCCCTTGTGGAGGAGAGGTGTGCCTTCTTGAGGGAAGGGATATGGAGCGTGCCATTACGGGTTGTTCTTGTGGGGCGGCTGGATTGGATGAAATGGAATGGCTCGTCAAGCCAGCTGGAGTTGTGTAGGTAGATGGATTTGTGAATAATGGTAAGGGTTTTGTAGAGGATGCGTGAGGGGATGGGGAGCCAATGGAGGTCTTTGAGGATGGGGGTGATATGGTCAGATTTACGGGCATTTGTGATGGTTCTGGCAAGAGCATTCTGCAGCATTTGGAGCGGTTTTATGGTGGAGTAGGGGAGGCCTAGATAAAGGGAGTTGCAGTAGTCAGGTTTAGATGAGAGGGTCGCTTGAATAACGGTGCGGAGGTTGTGGGTATGGAGAAAGGGTTTGAGTTTTTTCATAACGTTGAGCTTATAGAAGCCTCACTTAAGGACATTGTTGATGTGTGTTTTCATGTTTAGATGCTGGTCAATCAGAACACCAAGTTCTCGTACGCAGGGCTGAGAGGCAATAGAGTTGAAAGCTGGGTCGCTTCAGAGGGAGGGCTTGGGGTTTTGAAGGTTGGATATGAGAAGCAGTTAACTCTTGGAGGAGTTGAGGGCAAGGTGAAGATTTGTGAGTAGGGAGTTTATGAAAGTGAGACAATTCTCCCAGAAATTTAGTGATTCGGAGATAGTCTTGTATGGGTATGATGATTTGGACATCAGCGTAAATGTAAAATTTGAGGCCAAGGTCAGATAGGAGGTGGCAGAGGGGCAAGTGGTATATATTAAATAGGGTGGAAGAGAGGGATTAGCCTTGAGGAACTCCTTGGGTGAGGCGGTAACGAGAGGATTCTGAGGTGCCTATTTTGACAGAGAATTGTCTATTGGCCAGGTATGATGCAAACCAAAGGAGGGCAGCGCCAGAAATGCCAATGTCAGAGAGGCGGGAAAGGAGGAGGTTGTGGTTTATTGTGTCAAACGTTGAGGAGATGTCGAGGAAGGCAAGGATGTAGCAGTGTCAGTGAGAGTGAGTAAGAGGGTTCAGTGTTAAAGTGCTTGCGAAAACCAAATTGTGAGGAGTGAAGTATGTTGTTGCTGTCTAGGTAATCCATAAGTTGTGAGTTAACCACCTTTTCCATGATTTTTGCGATAAATGGAAGGTTAGAAATGGGACGGTAATTCGCTGGGTCATTAGGGTCCAGGGAGGGTTTTTTGAGGAGGGGTTTGACAACTGCATGCTTGAGGGTGTCTGGGACTGTGCCAAGGGAAAGGGAGCAGCAGTTGTTGTCTGCTAGGGGTTTAGCGATTGTGTTGGGAATGGTAAGGAGAGCTTTTGTGGGGATGGTGTCAGTGGGGTGGGATGCTGGTTTAATCTTTTTAAGGATAGATTCAATTTCTTTGGAAGAGGTGAGGTCAAGAGAGTCTAGATTAGCATTAGTGATGTTAGGGATGGTAGGCTTGTGAAGTGAAGTGACGGGGAATCTTAGGATCTTAGATTTAGAGCTATGAAATTTTTTGAGCCATATGAGCAATTGTTTTTGCTGGAAGAGAGGGAGGATTTATCAAATGATTGGGTCTGACTGTATTTTATTAAAAGCTGGGTATTGATTTATGGGAAGGTTGGGATCAATTTGGGATCTACTTAGGATTAAAAACTAGTGATTGTATCTGTATGACTTATATGGGCTATAATCCACTTTTTGGTGTTCAGTGATAAGGTGGATAATTAAATCCAAGGAAATCAAATAAGAATGTGCACCCACAGCTTACCCAGAAATGCAGATTTTCAGTTAATTTTCTGTGTTCCCTCTTGGAGGCTTTGCTGGGCAATAAATGCAGCTTACACAAATTGAAACAGTTTGGCAGGAGACCCAATTTTGTGGCTCTCTGGATTACCTATATTCATTATTTATTACAAATACATCCTGCTTATAACGGACTCGTGCTAATCAGATTACAAAGTAAATCTTGTTTACATATATTACAAATAACATACAAACATGCAATAAAATTAATCAAATACAGCTACTACATTTGCATTGTTGCAAGATCCTAGTATTTGGAATCGGGGTACGCTGCTTGAAAATGTACACTCTTCAGCTTCTTTTGGAAATAAACAATGTCCTCTATAGCCCGTACTGATTCAGGAAGTGTATTCCATAAAATGGGGCCCTGAACTGAGAAAACGCAATAGCGTGTTTGAGACAGTCGGGCCTGTTTAACTGAGGCCGCCTGAAGCAAGAAATTATTTTGAGATCTCAAGCCACGTGTTGGCTCATACCAGGAAAATCTTATCCCTTCAGTAGTCCTAGTAAGTTTTGCTAAATCAAAGACTTGTTGAGCTTATACAGGGACAATTTTTCCAAAAATTGTGTGGCCAGTTCAGGTGAATTTTAAGCCACAACTTAGCCAGCTTACTGAAAATGTATTTCTATATCCTGGTGGCCCAATCATGAAAGAAATCTCCTGTTATTCACTCCAGCAACTCTAGTGATCAGGACCACAGGTACGTCTCCTGCCTCCTCCTAGCTTAGCACGCAGCATTGATCTCTCACTGCCTAGAGTTGAAGCACCTTCTTTGGAGGCTGGTGTAATTTGATCATAGGTCATTAGTAACAGAGTATCACTGCATCAAAGGTGTTGTGGTACTCAGTGTACAGCAAAGCTTAAATTCAATCAGCTGCAGTTAATGTTTTCAATCCTGGCACTGCAAGCAAGCACCTTCATACATTACAGGCCAACTTTACGAATTTTGTGAATTGCAAGATCAGTACAAATGTCTGAGAGCTTTCAAAATGGGTCACTTGAGGTGCCAGGATTGTGGGCAGCAGCAGGATTGTACTGGAGTTCCCAGGAAGTCCAGCTGTATGGTGACTTCCATTGCCTGTCTAATCCTGATTTCATCAGGCTGAAAGTGGGGGCTTGAAATAATTTAGAAATATTTAAGTCCTGGTATGCAGCCTATGTTTTATGTATGTTGTTCCTGTAATAAGAAAATCCTTGGTACCATATGCAAGTTTTTTTAGGCTTATTTAAAAAGTTCTTGGTTTTATTTTTGTATTAATTGCATTATACTTGCTTGCATTAGTATTGTTGTGAAGGTCTGTTTATATCTAACATTTCATATCTGCAGTCCATATCTCATAATTGGAGTTTTTTAAGAACTTAATGGGATGGTATTAAAAAAAAAAAAAAGAAAAAGAAAATCACTTCCAGCTGAATCAGTTTTTTTGGGAATGCAGCTTCTAGTTGTATAGTTGATACATCATTTGGATTCATATTACTACATTAAAGCTTACAGTAATTAATCCCTATGATGTAGCCTTGATGATGTATTATACTAAACCAGCCACAAGATGTCACTGGTAGCTTAGTAGATGGTGGTATACAGTCTGCCCAGTTGAGCTTCGTCCACTTAGGGTAGATGTGCAAATTCCCATAAGCAATCCAACATGAACTCCCCATTCCCCATGTTTTTTTCACTTGACCTCCCAACCCTTTTCCTACCACTACCCTCCATATCTATTCCATGAATACCCAAAGCCTTGTTACAGTGCTAGCTTCCACCACTTTTGCTGATAGGCCATTTTAAGCCTTGCTATCTTCATCTTTGATTCTTATGAATACTTAAACCAATACCCAGGACCCCTTCTAAGTATTGCTACCTAACTTTATTATAATTCCCATAGCCACCAAGGTTAATGAGGCTGTTGTTAAAATATCAGGTTCCTTTCTCTGCAGCGTGAGTACTCAGTAGCTTTTGTACACAGCATTTCAGGTATCATGGTAGAGAGTAAATGCACAAAATTCCAGCCTCCCCATGCTCATCAGAGTTTTGGTTTTATCCATGGTCCCTCCATGCAGAGCACTCCTACCTTCTTGGAAGCCCGATGCTGTTGTAACTGCTGGGTCGTGCAGGTTACTCCAAGACTTTCATGAAGGTCTGATTCAGTCATGCCACTGCCATTTTAGGTTCAAACGCTCAATCCATGAAGATTACCTCAATGCTTTCAAGGAAGTCCAGTGAAGTTCTATCACTGTTGTCTTGGGTTGTAGCTACTGCTTTGTGCAGGTTATCCCCAGTGCTTTGCTACCATTTCCTTTGCCACTAGTGGTCCTTTGTGCTTGTCTCATATGTTTTTAAATTCTGTTACAATTTTTGAATCTGTCTTCTCCTCTAGGATTCCATTTCATACATTCACCATGTGAAGCAATATTTTTGGATATTGTTCCTGAGTCTGCTGGAGCCTCATACAATGACCTTTTGTTCTAGAGCTTCTTGTCTCTGAAAACGATTTACTTCTTATGCCTTATTCATAGCTTTGGGGTATTTAAATGTGTATCATAGGGGCCCCTCACTTCCCAGATTCTCCTTTCCTCTAGGGTACATGTATTCTTTGAGGTCAAGCAGGATGGTAGTCCTCACACATGGGTGACATCAAATGGAGCCCCGATTTGGAAAACTTATGTCAAAGTTTCTAGAACTTTGACTAGGCGCACTGAGCATGCCCTATCATGCGCCCACCCAGGATCCCTCTCCAGTCTTTCTTTTTCTGAAGACCTGTAAGCATCGCCGTGCGAGTGAGCTCACTCTGGCTGTTTTTTGGCCTTGTGGAAAACTTCATTTTTCTCGCATTTTTCGCGGGTTTTTTCTTGTTCCATCGCCAGGTCCCTCTCAGTGCCTTCCCGTAGTGTCTCGTAGTCAGGGTTTTCGGCGATTCAGGTAAGTTTCTTTAACGGTCAATTCCCCCGGGGCAGCAGTGCATCAGTGCCCACTGGCCATAGACACCTCTGCCACCATGGTGGTTTAAAATGATAACATGGTGTCTGTTAAAGCCTTTTTCTTTTGTCTGTCATGGCTATGTCTGTTTTTTGTTGATGCCCCCGGTACCAGAGGACCATGTCCATTACAGATCCACTTGAGATGTGTCTTCTGCTTAGGGGCATTGTATGACATTCGGGGTTGCCGCTTAAGCGTTCGGATGACCCCAAAGGGATGTAGACTTTGACTCGACAAGATGGAGCAGCTCTTCGGGTCGAAGAAATCCAAGGTATCAGCATTTAAGGACCAAGGAGCCACACCTATGTACACCGAGTCATCAACATCGGCAGGACCATTACTTCCATTAATGTTGCCAGCAGATAGGGATGCCAGAGATCAACCATAGTCAATCTCCTTCAGGCCAAAGACATCTGGTTCCTTGTCATTGGCCGAAGGACCAGGCCTCAGCACCGGGGAAGCATCAGCTCCGGTTCCGCCGAGCACGGGGATGCACTGGCTTTTGCTGCAATGCCTCCGAAGCAACCCTACAAGAAGGAGTACCAATCCTCCATTGGTGCCAGGGGTCCACAACTTTCTCCACCAGCCCTGATGCCAGTCACTGATCCGCCTAGAGGGTCTGAGGAAGATCTGGCTACCCCTCCTTCCTCCCAGTCTGTCTTGGCATCAGCAATTTTCAAGGAGGAGCTTGAGCTTCAAGTCCAGCTGGCAGTGGACCAGGCACTGCAGGCTTTTGGTCCTATGGCACTGGACCCAGTGCCGTCCATCCTCGAACACTTCTGGAGAAGCTCAACATGCCTGATGGGGCACAAAGGCCTTTCCCTACCAATATGGTGGTCATCACCAGTTTCTCTGAGGAGGAAGTTCCACAGAGGCTGGTGGAGACGCCAAGGCCTACTGACCCCTGTCCAGTTATGCAGATGATTGCACCTCTGGATGTAGGCTGAGCACCTATGGACCCATTGCCTTCAGTGAGGATGAGGAACCCTATGACCCCTGGTTGGGATGATGTTTTGGAGTCCTATGAGGACCTCCTTTCGGACCAGTCTTTTCCAGAGGAGTGAAGGAAGTATCCGCCTGAGGACTTGAACTTCTCAGGGTTTATGAAGGTGATGGCGGAAGCCACCCAATTTCAGTTATTGACTCAGGAGGATGCCAGGCACAAAATGTTTGAGATCCTCCAGTTCATGGAACCACCTAAGGAGATCATGCAGTCCTGGTACAAGAAATCCTTAAGGAGTTACTGCTGAGGATATGGGAACACCCCCTCACAGTGCCTCCCATCAAGAAGGCGGCGGATGGGGTTTACCTCATCCAGATGGCTGCTGGATTCGATAATCTGCCCTCAAGAGGGCCAAATGCTCTCAGACTCATTCCTTGGCACCCCCGGGGAAGGATTATAGAGCGATGGATGCATTTGGGAGGAAGGTGTTCCAAGGCGCCATGCTTATTGCCCACATTGCCGCCTACCAACTCTACCTGAGCCAGTACTATGTGGGACATCTGGAAGCAGGTTCGGGAATTGACTGAGCAGCTGCCCCAATAGCAGCAGGATACCCTCATGTTGCTGATGTATAAGGCCTTGAGGTGTGGAAAACACAAGGTCCATGCAACCTATGTTTTTGAGACTGCATCTAGAGTCTCTGCAGTGGGAATTGGTGCCCACAGAATGGCATGGCTGCAGGCCTCGATCTCGACCAGAGGTACAGGAACGACTTGCTGATATGCCATGTACTGAAGAGAATCTCTTTGGAGATAGGGTGAGGGATGGTGTGGCCCACCTTCAGGACCATCACGAGACTCTCCAGCAACTCTCCACTAGTACTCCAGATCGATCCTCATTCAGGAGGCCGGCGAGACCAGGGCCAAAGAAGTCTTTCTTTCGCCAAAAGAAGTACTATCCTCCTCCACCTCGCTCCCGTCAACACCATCAGGGCTTCCTCAGCCAGCCCAGGTAGCAGAGAGCCCCCAAGCTCTAGCCAGCTCCTCAGTCAACTCCAGGGACAGGGTTTTGACTGGGCCATTGGGAATATGTCAGGTGCCCATACCCTGGATGATGGACCCTCTTGGGGGAAAGGCTGTGGTTCTTTGTGAACCAGTGGCCCAGTATAACCTCAGACCAGTGGGTTCTGTCCATCGTCCGTCAGGGGTACTGATTGAACTTATTGGGTGTCCCGCCAAATTGCCCTCTGTGCCCATTTTGGGGGCCGGTAGCACATCAGAAGGTACTACTAGCGGAGCTCTCATCCCTCTTAATGACCAGAGTAGTCTACCAGGGCAGAGGGTAGGGATTCTACTCCTGGTACTTCCTGATTACAAAAAGAACAGGAGGACTCCGTTCCATCCTAGCCCTAAGGGCCTTGAACAATTTTCTAAAAAAAAAAAAAAAAGACAAGTTCAAGATGGTTTCCCTGAGCTCCCTCTTGCAAAAAGGGGGACTGGTTATGCTCCCTTGACCTAAAGTAAGCATTCACTCATATTGAGATCTTCCCTGGTCACAGGAAATATCTTCGATTGATTGTGAGAAAACAGTACTTCCACTACTGGGTGTTGCTGTTCAGGCTCACATCCGCCCCACAAGTCTTCACAAAATGCCTAGCCGTGGTGGTGGTGCACCTCTGTAGGCTGGAAGTGCATGTCTTCCGGTATCTGGACTATTGGCTGGCAAAGAGCATGTATCAGGCAGGGGCCACCAGGTCTATGTGCTTGATCATCCTGGTATTGGAGTCACTAGGGTTCGTTCGTTCATGCTCGTGAAGCTTCAAGAGTCTTTGCCACTAAGAGAATCAGAGGATATGCATACAGAAGACCTATGCCCCAATAACGGGCAAGGGCATCAGAGGCTGGTTTGCCATTTGACCTGTACAGGGAACAGAACCGAGGCACCTTCCTGTTGCAGGGGGATGCGAAAAGATCTTCGTCTGGGCTCCCTCAGAGGCAGAAACCCCGATTCAGCCTGTTCGCTACCTCGTTGTCCATCCCGGCCAGGTACATGGCCCTGAGCACCATCCTGTGGACCAGGACCCACAATCACATCTGGACCGCTTCCTGACACAGGAGGTACGATCCCGTGCCTCCCTGCTTTTGACTTACCATTTGGCTACTTGGTTGTCGGTGTGGAACAGGACAATTTTGTTGGACAGCTGATCTCTGAAAGCCCAGAGTTTGTACCTGATCTCCCGATGCTCCAGGAAGTTGATTTGACAAGAACATTCCTGGGCCGACCAGAGAACCTGAGCCCATATACATGAGCTCCCCAAGCCAGGGAGGATGCACCCATGTTTAGGACAATTTGGGTAGGGGGACTTTGGAACAAGATCCCCTGTTCCAGATTTGAAAGTACCCACCACCAGGACAATGAGTCTTGGAGAGACAGGGTAACTCAGATGCAGTCCTGGAGGCTCTGTGTGGCCTGGTGCCACTGCGAACTCAGGATTCATTGGTCTCTGCGCATGTGTAACAGTACCATGGGAGTGACATGGACAGTTCCAGCCATATGGCCCAACAACCTCAACATGTTCTAAGCTGACACCTGCTGGCTCTCTTGGATCTCTACCACAATGGTTGTCAGGGTGATGGCCCTCTGGCGAGGCAGGAAGGCCTTGGCCTGAGCCACGTCTAGCAGGGCTCCTATAAAGTCCAATAGAAGTGACGGACTCCAAAAATATGACCTTCCAGGTCAGATATTTCAGGTCACAGGTGCGCAGCAGCTCAAAAGGAGCTTTCATCAGCTAGCAGGCTGTGGCGTCCCAACCTCCAGGCCCTGTCACTCACAGCCTTGATGTTGAGAGGTTAATCCTGCAGCCACTTGATCTTTCAGAGGGATGTGTCTTGGGTCCTGGTGCTTCTAGAAAGTTCTGTGGACTGAAATGGAGGTGGCTTTCGCTCCCTCATCTTCTCCGGGGAATACCTTTTCAGACTCCACAGTGGCTGGTAGTGACCATGGATGCCAGTCTCTTTGGCTGGGGAGCAGTCTGCCAGTCCCAGACCACGCAGGGGATTTGGTCTCCGATTCAGGCTCAGTGGCTCATCAATCGGCTGGAAGCCCGGGCGGTGCGTCTGGCACTTCAGGTGTTTCTGCCCTTAATCCGCAGCAAGACGGTGAGGGTCCTATCCGACAACTCCACCATGGTTGCTTATATCAACCGCCAGGGGGGCATTTGCAGTCACCTGGTGGCTCTAGAAGCCAGCTGTCTCTTTGCCTAGGCGGAGCGCCATCTGGATTGCCTGGCGGCCTCCCATATAGCGGGCAAGGAGAATGTACAGGCCGATTTCCTCAGTTGCCAGTCTCTCGATCCAGGAGAGTAGGAACTCTTGGACGAAGCCATGGATCTGATTGTCGACAGGTGGGGTCCCTCTCACCTGGACCTCATGGCGACCTTGCGCAATGCCAAGGCCAACAGGTTCTTCAGCCGCTGGAGGGAACACTGTTCGGAGGGCATGGATGCTCTAGCTCTCCCCTGGCCCGCAGACGTCCTCTACGTGTTCCCTCCGTGGCCTCTGGTGGGAAAAGTTCTCTGAAGAATAGAACTCCACCAAGGGCCAGTGGTTCTGGTAGCACCCGAATGGCCTCGCAGACCGTGGTTCACAGACCTCGTCAACCTGGCAACGGACGGGCCTCTTCGGCTTGGCCATCTTCCTCGTCTTCGGCAGGAGCCCGTATTTTTCGACGTCTGAGGCGTAAAGGCTATAAGGAGGAAGTTATCTCCAGTCTTATGCGGGCTCGCAAGCAGTCCACTTTGCTGACTTATGTACTTGTTTGGAAAGTTTTTGAGACTGTCTGTGCGGAATCAGGTGTTTCGGCGCGCTCCGCTCCGATTTCGGTGGTACTTTCCTTCCTCCAGAAGGGTCTCTCCTTCGGTTCGTTGCACGTACAAGTGTCCGCTCTCGGAGTCCTTCTTGATAGAGTCGACGGTCATCCCTTGGCAGCTCATCCGGACGTGATTTGGTTCTTGAAAGGCGTCAAGCACCTGAGATCACCCATTTGCTTCACTTGTCCGTCGTGGAGTCTTAATCTCGTCCTTCGGGCTCTCTGTACTGCTCTGTTCGAGCCCCTCCGTCGGGCTACGGTGAAAGATCTCACGCTTAAGGCGGTCTTTCTCGTCTCTATCTGTTCCGCTTGGCAAGTTTTGGAAATCCAAGCGTTGTCCTGTCGGGAACCCTTTTTGCGGTTCTCCAATTCTGAAGTCTCTCTTAAAATGATGCCTTCTTTCTTGCCGAAGGTCATTTCCATCTTCCATGTCAACCAGTCTGTGGAACTCCTAGCATTCTCTCCAGAAAAGGTTGCAGGAATCGCTGGGGGCGACCTTTGCCAACTTGATGTTAAACATGTTTTACTCCGCTACCTCCAGGTTACCAACGACTTTCATGTATCGGATCATCTTTGTCCTCTGGAGTGGTCTGAATCGGGGCAAACCGGCCTCTAAGGCTACCATTGCTCGGTTAAAAGAGATTTCCTCGGCCTATCTTTGTCAAGGTCTGGCGGTTCCTGAGGGCCTAAAGGCTCATTCACTGCATTCTCAAGCCACTTCCTGGGCGGAGAATCAATTGGTCTCTCCGCAAGAAATCTGCAGGGCTGCTACCTGGACGTCCCTGCATACTTTTGCTTGTCACTACCGTCTGGATGTGCAAGCACCAGTCTTCGGTTCTTTTGGTAGGCAAGTGCTTCCAGCGGGACTGTTTCGGTCCCACCCGGTTTAGGGAAGCTTTGGTACATCCCACGGTCTGGACTGATCCGGGTACATACAGGGAAAGGAAAATTAGTTCCTACCTGTTAACTTTTGTTCCTGTAGTACCACGGATCAGTCCAGATGCCCTTCCCTGTTTGTTCTTTCATGTCGTCTACTTGAAGCTTCTTTTTTTTGCAGATTTTCAGAAGTCAGTACTTTATTCTTCTCCAGAACACCGGACGTTTACACCAGAAGCTTTGGTTGTTGGGGACCAAGTGTATGCAAGAGCGTTCCTTTCTACAGAGTTCGTTGAAAAGTTGTGGAGTTGCTCAATTGAGTTTTATAGTCACTTGCTTGATCCTATTATTGGTGCTTTCTTCTGCTTTGACAATACTGAAAGGCTGCAGGGTAGGCTCTGTCCTGATATAGGATATCCTTTCAGTTTTGGTCTGTCTCCATCTGCTGGACAGGAGGTTCAACCCTCGATCTGGACTGATCCATGGTATTACAGGAACGAAAATTAACAGGCAAGAACTAATTTTCCTTACCGTAGCATGCCTTAATGCCATGGAAGGTCTTAACACCATGGATGCCATTTATGTTGTGGGGTGCACCTGGGTTGCTGTAGAAGCCTTGGGCGCTGTTCTCACCATCAAATAGCTATTGTTCACCATTGCGGACCATTGACAGGTGGTGCCATGGATGCCATCTAGTGCCTTCGTGTCTGGCACCATGCAACACCACCGCACACTTCTCCATGGTTATCTCTTGCACAGTGCACTGCTGCTGGTACTAGCAATTTTGTGACCAGTCCAGGCCGTGGCATGAAGCTATGTCCATGGACGCTGTGATATCACAGATATATGCGCCACAGTCAGCTCATTGGAGTACCACTACACGGGTGCAAGGCACTGCAGTTGCAGGATGGAAATTAGGCGCAGAGGCACAACCGTCTCTCTCTGTGCTCTTTAGTGTGTGTTTCCTTTTGGAAGATCGCAATTGCCAATGCACTGGGATGTAGTTGCCAAGAATACGCTCTTGTTCAGCCCACATTTGGGGTGGTTACTGAGGAGGGTAGTGTTTGTATACTCCCCCCCCCTTCCCCCATGGGGAGGGGACAGGCCTTTATGGGCCCCCTCCCTTATTGGCTTACATTGTGAAACCCCTTCATGGGAAAGCCTCTAGGGCACAGTCCATTGCAAGTTCATTGCTTTGGCTGGGGCCTCAATCTGCATGAATTAGTGCAATTCCTTGCAGGTCCCCTAGGGAGAGCTGTGGGGGGGGGGGAGGGGGGCTGACTGAACCTCTTTCGCTGGAATCCCTGCACCTAGTTGCCATAGTAACCGTAGTATCTACCTAGGTGGCCATCGGCGACTTATGTTGCCAGTTGGACCGCACAGATCAGCACTGTGCCCCCACTTTCATACGGGGAGAAGGGGCTTTCTGGGATCAGGGACGACCTAGTTAATATGGGAGATTTGACTATTGGTTTTCAAAAAGTAAGCTTAGCAATTTCCCTCTCAAAACCTTGTTTTTCCACGCCAGGAAGTAGTTGTTTTCACTCCCTATTCTCTGAGTGATCTTTGCCTTTGAGTGGAGGCCTCTCTCGGCTGGATCTGGAGCACTCTCTCCACCATTGCACTACTGCACAGCGAAGATGCCTCATGGCAGACAGGGAGCTAACCCAAACTCTGAGGAGAGGGGTGCACAGTATTAGGTATTCCCTCTTTTGGCAATCCGCTCCCCAGCAGCAGATAAGGATTTCTCCCGCAACAGGGAGTACCTCTTTTGATATCTGCCCAGGCACAGCATGCATGTTTCACTTTGTAACTGCTCTTTCCAATCAGTGTCATTCTGGGAATTGGTTTCTCCATGTATTAGCCATATCATGGACCGGGGGACTCTGCCTAGGGAGCAGGGAGGTGACTATAGCTGCACATGCTCAGTAGGGCATGCTGAAAGCTCTAGAATCTTTGAGATTAAAGTTCTGAGCTGGGCTCCATTGGATGATGTCACCCGTGTGTGAGGACTGCCGTCCTGCTGTCCTAGGAGAGCACCTGTTTACAGGTAAGCAACTCTGCTTTCTCTCTCCCCCTTCCTGCACTGAGAAGTCAAAACTGAACTCTGATTTATTTATTTATTTATTTTATCTCTACTCCAGCATTTGTCAAGACACTGAAATCAGGAGGCGAACTGTTGATCAAAGTCGACATACTTCACCTCACAGAGATGAGCACGTGAAAACAGAAAATGGAGAAGGCGAGGAGGAGAATCTGTGGTCAAATTGGAAGCCATTCGTAGTCAATGTCTGTATGTTAACTTTCCTTACAGCTGGAGCGTACCTCTGCTACCGGGTTTGTTTTCACTAATGGACACGCCAACCAAGAACACGTGTACAGTGAGTCCCACACTTTGACCAGTTTGTAATTCAGTTCTTTCAAAACAGAAAAAAAGTAATTGAAGATTCTGAGCGTCAACTCAGTGGAAGCAGATCTCTAAGATTAAAAAGCTGGAACTTTGATAGGATTTTAAAAATAAAATAGAAGTGCTGCACTAGGGTTTAAGTAGCCCTGTGGTCCCAAGAAGATATTCTAATCTCAGGGCCTTAAAATATTCAGGAGTAAGCAGAGAAAATGCCAAATACATCTTTTCTTTTTTTTTTCTTTTTTTTTTTTTTTTTTTTTAATAAAATAATTACAACACATTGTTGTTTTTAACTTTTTTAAATTAAGTCAGTTCTCTTGTTTGTGGCGGTGTATTTCAGGAAAAGAATACTAGGCACAAAGTTGAAATCTGTTCGTACTCTCCAAGTGTTGTAACCAAATATGATTTATGATATTGGTCTTCCCCCACCTCTGCCTGATCTGAGTTATTTAAAAAAAAAAAAAAGAAACATATCAAAAGAATGTATTTTGAAGGGGAGGGAGGGAAAAAGGAAGCAGAGTTTGATCATTTCATGTACTGTATAGGTGGGATATATGATATTGGCCATAAAAAACATGAGCTCGGGGCTGGCAGTTCTCAGAATTGTCCGCCCTTCACCATGTCGAAAGTTTGTGTGGGGATCAATAATACCTGCACTTTTAGCCAGGTGGGGGGTGTTCGTAGGTTGGGAGATTGAGGGAAAAACTGTGCATAGGTCCCATTTACAAATGTACGTACGTTACTTTCTATGCAAAAGTACCCACAGAAAAGCAATTGCAAGTCTCTGTGGATATTTTTTTTTTCCCCCCAGGGCGGTTCTCAAAGAGAAAGTAAAGCTCCCACGGTGCAAAGTCCAAGGAGAAAGTGCCCAAGGACTTTGCCTCCATGCAGGCATTTTTTTCTGAATTGTCCCCCAGTAATTTTATCAGAAACAGAAACGACATAAGCCTTTGAAAAGGAGCCGACCATGGCACCATGCAACAGATTGCATTCACGTGTAGTCCTCCAAGACGAGCGTCGTAGATTGTGCCTCGTTGGGATTGGTGCCGTTTATTAGAAGCATGTGTCTTGTTTCGTTGTAAAATGGCTTCTTTCTAATGTTGTACACATGTTTTGTAAACAAAGAAACAAAAAAACATCCAGGCTTCTGCATTTGCTCAGGGTAGCCCACAATACAGATGTTTGTTTTCTTATTTTCTCTGTTAAGACTTTGTTGCACTCTACTTGCATATATAAATATGCCTCTGTACCATCCTTTGTACATTTTAACTTATGGTGCAAAACTTAGGAACATAAAACCAAGCAAAAATGCAACTGAGGTTTCCACCAGCACTCAGACAGTTGCGCTGCATGCGACGGCTGGTGTCATTAGCATAGTGTGTTCAGTGCAAGGATTTCCCTGTTTGTTTTTTTAGTTATTATCCTTGTAGTTTTTTTTTTTTTCCCAAGCTGACTTGTCTATCTTTTATTTCTGTCGTCGCATGTTGTAAAATTGGAGCCCCAGTGGGCTGGTGAGGTTCTTTACATGGATGTGTGTGCATGTGTCAGTACATGGGGAAACTCACATGGACACGTGAAAAGGAATCAACCACATTGTTTTTCTTGCATCACTTGGTCTATATTCACCCCCATGAGTAATAGGAGCTCCCCCCCAAAAGTTAGGTAGGTCATTGTGACGACATTAAACTTTAATTCCTCTTATATTGGAGAATGGTTTCATAAAGTCCGTGTAGACTAGCAATTTTACTTTTATAGTGGAGAAATAGTGACTCCCTCTCAGCAGGGTGTAGTGACTTCCACAGGCAATAAGAATTCCTCAGCTCTGGGCAATATAATTACTTAGTTTTAGAAAGTGTTCTTTCTCCCATAAGGCTAACAGGCCGTTGGTATTTGCCCTGTGTATATACATACAGCTGCAAGCAGGCACATCTGTGTAATGGGGATCTAGATTGTAGACTCCAGAGTCGTCTTTTTTTTTTTCCAGATGTAACATTTGCTGGTGTTTTTAGGAGGACCAGTGTGTTTATTTTATTTTATTTTTTTGTCATTTTGGAATGTAAAAAATGCAAGATCACTAAAGATCTGCTTTGCAAGAAAAAAAACAAAAATCAGTGTGCTAAACAAGAGAGGAGAGGAAAGGGGTAAGATGTTAGCATATCCTGGACACACAGAAAACATTTCCTACTGCAGAATCCGGGTTCTACCTTGGCAGCTAAGCCTCCTTAAGTGTCTTCAGAGAAAACGTTGGCATAAGCAGATCGGCCGCTGTTTTCGACTCCAGCTATAACCGAGCAAGTCTCTGCGCATCAAGGTGTGAAGAGTAGTATTTGTTTTGCTCCAGTTCTGCCTGTTACCAGCTTGACTTTGGTTATATGCTTTAAAAAAAAAAAAAAAAAAAAAAGAAAATTCTCCATGTAGGTGTGACACAGATTAAACAGACAAAATGTAAGGCTAACATATCAAAACAGTGGTTCAGTGTAACCAAGAAATGTTTGGCCTTGTATGAAACTCCCTTAAAAACTATTTTGCTTTTTATTGAAAAAATCTCTTTAAAAAGATTTTTTCAGAGCATATGCAAATATTTTGTGCTGTAGGTATCTCAACCTGTTCCATCTGGCCCATCTGAAATATGCTCCCCTAGTGTATACTTTTTAGTCAGACCTTACAAACACCTTAGGAGACTCATAGATTGGATAAATTCCAGACACTTTTAATAATTTGCATGTCTGGTGGTATAAAAAAGTGAATGAGTTGGATCAGCCTTTAAGCTGCAGTGTTCCAAAAGCTTGCAAGGCGTCCCCTGCAGCAGGGCCTCTGAGCAGCTTCCATGTGCCTCGGCACTTTAAACAGGACGTGCTTGCATCAGTACACCTTTATGAAGTGTCTTCTCACTCCATATTCATGCTGAAGGCGGTCGTAGCTGTTCTGAAATATTAGCCTTGCATCGAGAGCTGATCCAGACTGTACATGAATCAGTCTTCAGCTGATACTGGGACTTCCCAACCGGCATCCAAAACTGTTTGTAAGGCCTGTACTGGCAGGAGAAGTGGAAGCTCTCAGTATTTAAAACATTGGCAACTTGGGGGGGAGCGTCGTTGGCATATGTTTATAGAATAACTGTTGTCATGTGTAATAGCGCATCATTTGTGTAGTTATGGTACAGTGTGTGATTGCCATGTCTCATTGATCCTCTGTGTCCTCTTGTAGTATAGTGTACTAAGTCAGCTCACCCTTTCTATTAGATGCATGTAAGGTGTCCTGATTAAATACCATGTGCTTGAAGGTGACAGATTAACTTACATTTCTGCTTACTAATGACTCCCAAATGTACAAATCAAAGTTATATTTGCATGATCTGATTATTAGCGGTGGCTGTGGCTCATGCCGCTGTTGCTGGAAGTTCTTCTTTCAGCAGTGGGTTGATGTTTTATACAATGATGTACCTGCCTACCGTGTGGCACGGCTTTCTATTGAATTTCTTGCGTAGTCTGTGTGGCCCAGTTCTTTTATCATGTTTTATGTCAGCTGAGTAACCCTAATAAAGACATTCCAAAATGCCTCAGAAGCCCAGTTCGGATCTCGCCCACCCCCCTGTTGTCCTTGGCAGAGAAAGTGCTTTTCACATTTCTGGATTCTGAATCGGTCCTTTGTGAAACAGATTTACTGTTTTTGGAGGGGGGCAGGAGAAAATAGATGATGGCCAGAAATAGAAAAGCTTGAAAACCAGTTTCATTTTCCCAGAGGAGAAAACACATTGCTGCTTGGCTTACACAGCTGAGATTGGGCCAAGAAGAAAAGTTTAGCTTCCTGAAACTGTGCTTGTATGTTCCTTGTGTTAATGAAGATCGATCACACACTTAGCCTGAGAAGTGGCCTTGTATATGCGCTGAATGTGAGAATTTGTTAAAATAAGAGTAACAGAACTGTGTTAATACTTTGCTATGTTGTTTTTAGGAGTGTGAAGAACAGCAAAACTGACAGGAAAGCCTGAAGGCTGCCTTCGTTCCCTGGCCCCATCCCAAACGCACACGCATACAGACAGAATCCATTCTTGTCAGAAACTCGCATGCAAGATGCTCTTAGGGCCTTGTATGCAGAATGTGGTGTCAGGTTTTGTACTTAACTGTACTCTGTATACTGTTTTATTAGGGAAGGTATTAATCTAGTTCCGCCTGGTCTGAATCTGAAAGGACATCGCTGCCTCTTGTGCAGACTTCATGCATTCACTCCAGGCCTTAAATGAGCGAGAGAGAGCATCTTTTCCCTTTGCTAAGCTTTAAAAGTGATGGCTTTTCCTTCAGTTTGCTAAACCAGGGCGAGAGGTGGCCGGGTTCTCCCAGTGCTTTATCACTTGATTATCCTTTTTGATTTATACCATGTTGTAAACCCAACAAAAAATGTCCTTGCAGGCTTGAGGTGCTGTAAATGATGTGTGAATAAGGCTTGCAACATCCACCTGTAAAGGATTTGCTTCAGAAGTCCTGTCCATGTATCTGATAGAATTTCAGGGTGGATGTATCGGGTCCCAGTCTGTTCCTGGAAAGTGGATGACTCTCCATATTGTTCAATGTATGTTAGAAAGTTAGTGAGCTGCTATGCCTTAAGCAAACATATTTACTCATCAGGTCTTTTTTTTATAGATGGCCATAGAATTTTTTTGTTTCTTTTTATAAAAAGACAACAAATAGCTAAACATTTTTGCTATAATACATATTCAGGGTTATCTTTTTTTTTTTGTGTGTGTGTGTGTGTAAAGCTCTGCAATGACCTCACAAGTTAAAGTAAAATTGTACAGTTTTTCAATTTCCCATGCAAAATTTGAGTTCTGTTTTTGTTCCAACAATAAAATTTTTTAAAGAATATATATATGAGCCTCTTGTTCCCATTTCTGCTTATTTTTTAAATTCAAATTAGACACAGTAAAATGAAGAGAATGTTCTGCGTTTGTTAATTACAATCCAGCCATTTGTTAGGTAAGAGATGGTTGTTCAATGAATTCTTCTGCGTTTCTTGTGCATTCAGCCACCAGAGACCTTCATTGGTTTGCTTTCATCTTCACTGGAGTCTCAAGCATAAGGATGTCTGATTAAATCACATTTAAGTGTCTAGACCAGAGGTTCTCAACCTTTTTTCTGTCATGACACACCTGACAGATGATGATGCTCATGTTCGTGACACATTGCACACTACATTTAACAGCTATACTAAACAAACAAGAAAACCTAGTTATTTTATTGTTGAAAATGATTCAGGAGAAAGATAACATTCTTTAATTTCAGTAACTGATTATAAAATATCATTACTAACTTTTATTTTTTTCACAAATATTGTAATCTTTGCTTACTGCAGCAGGAGAAATTTGGGACTGATATGCATATGCAGCTCACAGTTCTTTGATACAGACAAACTCTCATGCATTTCACTGTCAACCTCAGGAAGTTCTGACCTTTTCTGGAGTTTATACAGGGCAGAGTTAGGAAATTTCCCCTTTCAACTCAGCATACAAAAATTATATTCAGATTCTGATATTCCCTCAGTAATAGTGCTTCAAAATCGCTTCCCTGCCAGCCACTTTGTGAAATAATATGAAAACCTGCTAAAAAAAAACATTTAGAAATTGTATAACATACCAGCCATTCCATAAGAGTACTAACACCCAGGACTTGAACAGCAACAACCTTACCTATGAAAAAGCAAGTCTGCAAATACAGAACACAGCACACTTACTACTGGGAAAACAAAGCAAGCCAGACTGCTCAAGATTCCTACACAGAATCTACATCCTAGTTAGCAGAATCCCTCATCTCTATCAAGCATGCAGAATGCAGATTGACCCTTATCTAATACAGAATAAAAGAGAAAAACAAACTCCCAGAAGCCAAGGGGAGGGGAAGGTGCGGTAGGAAGGATACAGCATGCCTGCAACATTATGGCTTGGATTGGTAGTGGCAGCGAGCAGTGATGAGGAATTTTTAAGCACCAGCTCCCTGCATGCACTGTCCTCAAGCAAGCACATGTGACTGTTATAGTAAGCACAGACTTGCTATGTCAAATTTTTGGTGACACACCTTCCACCCCTTAGTGACACACCAGTGTGTCCCGACACACTGGTTGAGAATCACTGGTCTAGACCAGCACTTCTCAATCAGTGTGTCGCCAAGCACCGGCAGGTGTGTCGTGTGCTCCCGGTCTTTCCCCCTGCTCTTCCTTCCCTGCTGCCGTTGCCGCCGGGCTAACAGCACGTTCAAGCCCAATGGGAACGGCAGCGGTGTTAGAGGAAGCTGTGGCACCCATGGCTGGCCTTTTCTTCTTCCCGCGCCTGCCCCGGAACAGGAAGTGATACACAGCGCAGTGCGCGGGAAGGAGAAAGAGCCGTGCCGAGTGGAAAATTAGCAGTGGTGGCAATAGTATCTGCCCCCGAGCAGTAGCATGGCCCGGAGCAATCGAAGCAGCCAGCAATCGGCAAAGGAGACGGCCGTATAAGCCTCCCGCAGCCGATGGGATTCTTCTTGCTTGGCCTGCAGGGGCTGGAGGAGGAGGAGGCTGCTGCGGCTACCATTTGTGCTCGGGGGAGGGAGGGGGGAAGTGAGAGAGAAGACAGCCAGCCTGGAAGCGAGAGCATGTGTGTAATTGAGAGAAACTGGTCAGAGAGGTGTGTATATCTGAGAGACAATAAAAGTGACTGGTCAGAGAGATGACGAGTGTGTGTGTGAAAGAGAAAAAGTATGGAAGTGAGAAATCTAGGTATTTGAGAAAGCATGGGTGTAAGAAGCCTGGTTGTGAAAGAAAGCAGGGGACTGAGAAGCCTGTATAATGAGAGCATGGGAGTAGGAAGCCTTGTCTGTGTGTGTGCATGCATGAGAGAGAATGGTTGGTAAGGTGACGGTGTATATGAGAGAGAGAGACTGGGGTGTGTGTATGTGAAAGAAAGTGATTAAGGGAATGAGAAGCCTGTGCATGTGGAGAGAGCAAGCATGGGAATGAGAGAGAGATTGGTGGGTGTGTGTAAGAGAGAGAAAGTGATTAAGGGAATGAGAAGCCTGTGCATGTGGAGAGAGTGAGCATGGGAGTGAGAAACCTGGGTGTGTGTGTAAGACACAGTATGGGAGTGAGAAGCCTGTTTATCTGAAAGAGAACATGGGAGTGGGAAGCCTATGTGTGTGTGTGTGACCAAGCATGAGAGAGGTCAGGTGACTGGTGTGTGTGTGTGTGTGTGAGAGTGAGAAAGTGATTATGGGAATGAGAAGCCTGTGCATGTGGAGAGAACAAGCATGGGAGTGAGAGACTGGTGAGTGTGTGTGTGTGTGTGTGTGAGACAGAGTGATTATGAGAGTGAGAAGCCTGTATATGTAAGATAGAACATGGGAGTGGGAAGCCTGTGTGTGTGTATGGCATGAGAGAAACTGTTCAGGAAGGTGACTGGTGTGTGAGAGACAAACTGGACATGGGGGTGTAACTGGTATGGTATGTGTGTGTGAGAGACAGAGAGACTGGTCATGGGCCCTAAGGAAGAGGACCATGAGTACAGAGCTTCAGCCACTACTGCTTCTGGTGTGTGCTAGGGCCTGCATGGAAGAGGACAGGAGTAGGAGATCTGCGGGGGGGGGTAAGTAAAGGTGGCTTTTTAAGTTTATTTTTCTTGATTGCTATTTTAATTATTTAATATTATGTGATGTCTGCTTTTTTGAAAAATTTTATTGGTGTTTGGAGAATTTTTAATAGTTTTTATGAGTTTTTAATTGTTGGATGTTATTCTGTTCATAGCTGTTTAGAAACATTTATTCTGCTTATTAGTATAGTTTTACAATTATTTCTGTGTGGGGATCTATAGCTGCTTGCTAGTTCTGTTTTCCTAATAAGAGGTGTATTGGTTTTTAGGGCCTGATTTAATATTTGTAGTGTTGCCTTTTCATAGATAGGGTTGCTCCTGTTTGAGTGTATTCATTAATACAGGTGTAACTATGTGCGGATTAGTTTATGTGCATTACTACAGATCCTGGGAGTATGTTAGGTCAGTTCTGTGTCTGTTACCGAGAAATGTTACTAGCATGTAAGAGTTTTTCAGTCTTATTTGTTGTGTTTTCTCAAGAGGACATGCATTGGTGGTAAACTGCTGTCTTTTCATAAGTAGGGCTATTGAGCCTGGAAGTAGAAGGAGTTTGAGTTGCTGTTACTGAGATGACACCAGAACCAGAATATCTTTTTTGTAGGGTGAGTTGTATGGGGAATGTCATAATTCTGCTTTACATCCATTATTGTGGGTCAGGGGGGTTCCCGTGGATGCAAACTGTACTTTTACATCTAGCCCCGTGACGATCATGGGTCAGTGTGTCATGCATGTGAGAACCATCTGTCAGGTGTGTCCCGACAGAAAAATGGTTGAGAACCACTGGTCTAGACCATGGTAAAAAGACTTTGCAAATACTACAAATCCTGGGGAGGCAAAATCAGTTTTAAAGGAAAAGTCATTGCATGATTATTTTTTTTTTCCCTTTTAGCTGCCTAAGTGCTTACCTGGACCTGTCAGACGCACACAGAGGTCTGAACTCAGCAGCAAGAAAGAAGAAAAAATTGAGTTTGATTTATTTCAAAAGCTATTCTTGTTTTCAGAGAACATATGAACTGATGCGCTTCCCAATCATTTTACTTTAGATATCATGGGCATCATTTTTGGGATCCTAACATCTGAGGGTAAAGCCAGACTTCAAGTAGCTGCTGTGTTATTAGTTCTTATTTACGGTTCTTCCATGGTGCTGTACACTGACTGCTAAAACTATTGATGTAAAAAGGAGAAATAGTTGGACTAGATGTTTCTGTATCAGAACTGCGAGGCCCTGCTCTTCATTTCTGGGATGACAGGCCCCTCTGGGCAGGTTCAGCTTCAGGAGCGAATCCTGAAATGTTGTAAATAGTGAGGCACAGAAGCCTGCGCTGCCAGAGCTGTGAGCATGGCGCTTTGTGACTGGCTAGCTGTCAAATATACTGCTCCAGCTCTCTAGCAAACTGAACAGCATTTCCCTGCTATAGGAGAACATGATGTACTATGAGGTTTGTGACAGAGGAGTCACCAAAGTTCATTTTTAAACCATGCTGAACGATATTTCAGAGGACCTCGACACTGGAGACGCTTCTTGTGGCATAAACATGGACAGTCAGACCTTTTCTTTAAGATTGAGAGGCTCAATGGCATGAAACTAATTCTTCCATGTATGCTGTAAACTAATACACATTTCCCCTGCTAATGAATAGTTACTAGTGTTCAGCCAGCACTGACACGCTGGCTTTTATTTTTTTGTTCTAAGCATCTTAATCAGAGGTCCACTGTATATTTTAAACCTGCTGCGTTCCTTCTCTGGTAATACAGGTTAGCTAATGCACCAATTGTGAGAAGTTGGAACTGTGGAGGAACAAACAATCTCTATTTATAAAGAACAGACAAATCACATCTGTAAATAAGATAGTAAATGATGCAGAAAAAGACCCAGTGTCCTAACCATTCTGCCCAGCAAGATGTTCAGGGTTATAACTGCAGCTCCATGTGGATTACTTGCATGCCGCCTTGTGTCGAGCTGTAAATGCCTGTCATGTTTGTGTTTTTAAGCAGCATATACAAACTATTGGCTTGCCTTTCTTCAGAAGTTATTGCTATTTTCAATATGGAAAAGTACAGACCATGTACTGAAATTTTAACGTGCTGCAGGAAATACCCTAGTCAGGTGGCGTTCCTCAACCAGTGATGGCTTTTTTTTTTAAACTATGGGCCCTTAAAAGGAACGAACACCTCTTGTAAGTACTAAACTACCAGGTAGTGTGAAAATGTTTAGTTTTAATCATGTCTGCCTGCCTTTATGCGGCTAAGCATTCTGGAATGTTCTAAGGCTGGGGCAGACTCCTGCGTACAGGGAAGATGGCATTATATTAGTTTGTTTGGGGGGGTTTTTTGTAAGGAAAAGGTGCATCAAATTTAAAGCAGCGCTGGAAAATGTATTTATATTCCGTTTTTCAGCACTTCAAAGCGGATTACATTCAGGTACTGTTGTTGTTTCTCTGTCCCACATTCTAACAGGCCAATTAAAAAAAAAACCCGCAGGAGAGCCTGCGCTCTGTCTTGTGCCCTCTCTCCCGACGCGTGCCCAAGCACCTCTCTTGGGCACACGATTCACTATTTAGTCCACGCTAATAAGGAGGGGCTAGGGACACTAGCGCGTCCCTAGCACCTCATTAGCGGAAGCGGTGGCTGTCAGCGGGTACAACAACCGACGCTTAATTTTACCGGTGTCAAACCCGCTGACAGCCACGGACGCTGACAAAATTGAGCGTCCGTTTTCCAACCCGCGGGCCGGTGGACATCTTTTTTTTTTTGGGGGGGGGGGGGAGGGGACCTCAGACTTAATATCGCTATGATATTAAGTTGGAGGGGGTACAGAAAATCAGTTTTTTCTGCTTTTCTGTACACTTTCCCCAGTGTTGTCCATGATTAACGCCTGACTTGGCCGCACATCTTACTTTCAGTAACCTGCGGGGAAACTAACAGGCTCATCAACATGGATTTGCATGTGATGAGCGCTATTAGGTTTTGTTTTGTTTTTTGGGGTGGGGGGGTTGGCCGCGTGTTTTCCATGCGCTTTTACAGTACAAGGGGTAATAGCGCGTGTAAAATGTGTGGTCAAAAAATGTGCACTTGGCCGAGCGCATCTTCTGTATCAGCCTGAGGCAAGTGACTTGCCCAAGGTTGCAAGGAGTGACAGTGAGATTTGAACCCTGGTCTCCCTGGTTCAAAGCCTTCTGCTCAGAATTGAGGCCACTTAGCTTTTAAGAATCTGTTTGAGTCTTTCCCTTTAAAGGCTCTGGTACAGATTATGTACTCATGTTAATCAAAGTGGTAGTTAACATGGTTTGTAAGACTTAATTTCTAAATTTCTTTAATGCGACCACTCTATCAGAGGTTTCATATATTAAAAGTTGCTATTGGGTTAGCAGACATATTTAAGGTAATATTTTAACGAAATGTTGCTCAGTGTAAATCCGAATGGAAGTTCAGACTGTCAGTCCAGCAGATGAAAGTGAGTTTAAGATTTGGCAACAAGGAAAGTTTTTCTAAGACCTCTGAAAGTCATTTTGTAAAACCATGCATCACTCCAGCGCATGTGTTGGGAATGGAAAGTACTCCTCCCAAATTGCTGCTTTCTGCAGCACAACTCCCTCAAGGTAGAACCACAGAAATAGAAAACTATTGTCTGCCCTGCCTTATTCATTACTAGAAAGGCACACTGGGATGGGAATAGAAACATTTTCTCCTCGCTCACTCTTGTTATCCCAGTCTTATTTGTAATCACCTGTGTAGTTAAGCCTTGCAAACTTGTTTTTAAATACATGTTTTATATAAAATGTGTGCAGTTTTGAGGTTGGTTTGTTTTCTTAAGATCCAGAAGTGCCACTAAGGTTTACAGCTGTGATAGCACCAACCCTATGCAACAGAAAGGCTTGGAGACAGGATGGGTCAATCCTGTTGCTTCAGTTTGCTGGAACATAGAAACCTGGAAATGACAGCAGAAGAAGACAAAACGGCCCATCCAGTCCGCCCAGCAAGCTTTCACATTTATTTTTTTTCTCATACTTATCTGATACTCTTGGCCCTTATTGGTAACTTTTTGGTTCTAGTTACCTTCCATCCCCGCCATTGCTGTAGCGAGCAGTGCTGGAGCTGCATCTTAGTGAAGGATCTAGCTTAATTGGTTAGGGGTAGTAACTGCTGCAATAAGCAAGCTACACCCATGCTTATTTGTTTACACAGCCTGTGCAATTCAGTCCTTGTTGGTTGTTGTCTGAATATAATTCCACTTTTCTTCATTCCCCCCTGCCATTGAAGTAGTGAGCTATGCTGGATGTGCAGTGAAAGTGAAGTATCAGGCATTATTTGGTTTGGGGTAGTAACCGCCGTAACAAGTAAACTACTCCCTGCTTTTTTGTGAATGCAAATCCTATTTTCCACATTTCCTCTTGCCGTTGAAGCATAGAGCAATGTTGGCATCGCTTTAACCTTGTGTGTGTTTATTGAATAAAGGTATTATCTCCCGGTAGTAGCCGTCATTCCTGCAAGCCACCCCCATGCTTCTTCTCTTCATTCATATCCTCTAGACTTTATGGATCCACAGTGTTTATCCCACGCCCCTTTGAAATCTTTCACAGTTTTAGTCTTCACCACTTCCTCCGGAAGGGCATTCCAGGCATCCACAACTCTCTCCATGAAGGAATACTTCCTGACATTGGTTCTGAGTCTTCCTCCCTGGAGTTTTAAATCGTGACCCCTGGTTCTGCTGATTTTTTTTTTGCAATGGAAAAGGTTTGTCATTGTCTTTGGATCATTAAAACCTTTCAAGTATCTAAAGGTCTGCATCATATCCCTCCTTTCCTCCAGGGTGTATATATTTAGATTCTTCAATCTCTCCTCATAAGGCATTCGATGAAGACCATACACCTTTTTGGTCGCCCTTCTCTGGACCACCTCCATCCTGTCTCTGTCCCTTCAGAGATACGGTCTCCAGAACTGAGCACAGTACTCCAGGTGAGGCCTCACCAAGGACCTGTACAAGGGGATAATCACTTCCCTTTTCTTACTCGATATTCCTCTCTCTATGCAGCCCAGCATTCTTCTGGCTTTAGCTATCGCCTTGTCACATTGTTTCGCAGACTTCAGGTTGTTAGACACTATCACCCCAAGGTCTCTCTCCTGCTCCATGCACATCCGCCCTTCACCACCCATGGAATACATTTCTTTTGGATTTCCACACCCCATATGCATGACTCTGCACTTCTTGGCATTGAATCTCAGATGCCAATGATTCTGCAATGTGAACAAAAGTCAACAATGTTCAAATTCATATTTCATCAACTCTGAGATTTGATAAAATGTGAATTTCTGATGGTAAAAACTGGAACAACATGGTTCTTTAACCATATTGTCCTGCACATCCTGCTGTTAAAATTAAGTAAAACAGTTTAAAATTTATAAAACAGACATTCATTTGTTTGTGTAAATCAACACCCGCAGTTAAGACAGTCCACAGTAGGACTCCAGGCTTCTCTGTGCATTACATTAATATAAGCAAGCTTTTTATTAAGCTATGGCATTATTGCAGGCATCTCCTGATTTGGCCACGATCTGTCTATGTTCAAGTATGTAATGTATAATTATTGTATGTATATTTTATGCTGTAGATTGCCTAGGTTTTTTTAGGCGATTAATATATTTAAATAAAAGATAAAGAAAACAAAATCTAAAAGAAGGCCTACATCTTTGCTTAAACCTTGGCCTGCTTCTCCGTTTCCTCTCTCAAATCCTGCAGCATGCCCTTCAACCGGGCTGACCTGAGTCCCTTCAGCAGAATTGTTTCAGCGTCAGCATGTAGCGCCACAATTTAGGATTTTCATATGACTGTGCCTGCTTCACAGCTCTGTTTCCTTCTAATCTTTAATGCAAGGTCACGTTTCTTTTATGCATATATATTTTTCGTATATCTTCTATAACTGTCTAACCAGTTTAGTAGAAATTTGAGTCCACGCCTTCAGTGTTTCATGCTAGAGCTGTACTTCACCTGCATCCGATTGATGTTGCCTATAATGGGGTCAGCGCGGCAGCGTTCACAGATTTACTTACCTTCATAACAGGACGAGGTTTTAACCAAATGTGAGTGCTGGCATCTCCTTCACAGCCATTAAGATTAATGATCTTGTTCGGTATCTAAACTAGTTCTTTGGAAAGCTGAGAGGTTCTCATTTCAACATTTTTCCACCTTCTTGCATCCTCTCTGCTTTGGACAATCAGATTAGGGGGGAGGGTGCAATGTGTTAGAGAGAATAAATCATTCCTAGCCCGTGTTATTGCTAAATTACAGAGAAATTCAGCTTTCAGGAAAAAAAATCAGTATATCTGTGTACCAACCAGGGAGTGCTCAATGAAGACAACTTTCAGGCTAGCTGTGTACCGTTCATAAGACAAGAACGTAACTAGTGACACAATCTGCAGCAATGAGCTGAGCCATCATGCAACTATAGAAAATCTGATTCAGCATCCTGTTTACAGCAGAACCTTCAGAATCTCAGCTTGCCAGTCTAGTGCTATAGCTTTCTCCTTTAGTCTTCTAATTTATTGAGTTATATTTTTACACTTCTTTTGGAGTAAAGTAAAAGTTACCTGTAGCAGCTGTTTCCCAAGGACAGTACGATTAACTCCTCAAAGGTGAGTGATGCTGTCCGAGACCTGTCCGGAAGCCCTGACTTCTCAGCTTCTAGAGCAGGGGCAGGCAGTGTTGGTCCTGGAGTGCCACAGCACGAGCTGGTTTTCAGAATATCCACACTGAATATGCATGAGGTATATATATATGCAGGCACTGCTTCCATTGCGTGCAAATATCTCATGCATAATCACTGGGGATGTCCTGAAAACCAGACCCATTTGTGGCACTCCAGGATTGGTGCTGCCTACCCCTGTTCTAGAGCTTCCAGAAGCTCTGCTGAGCCCTGTGCAGGATTGTTCCCCCCCCCCCCCCCCCCCCCCCACTGTGGGGGTCAATGCATGTCCTCTCTCAGTAATTTAAGCTGAGTAAAAGAAGCCAACTTCTAGGGAAGGTGGGCTCTGTGAGGACATATGCTGATGGCTGGGGAATGTGCTATAGGTAAGTAACTTTCACTTTCTCAAATAACAAACAGGATGTGAGCTATAGCTTGCCTTTCACTAAAAAGGGGGAACTAAAACATGCAGTGTGCCAATAAGCTTGACGATGTTTTTGCTGGTACGAGGCTATTTTGGAGGGGTTTTTTGTTGTTTTTTAAGATGGCAACTTAGAAAAAAAATGGGCAGTAGGCAGGGTGTAGTTGGATTCTAAATACTCTATGATGGTGGTAAATACCAGTTGCAGTGAGGTGAATCCTAATGGCAGTCTTGAGATCAGACTCGTAGACGTAGAAGTATTTCAAGTAGTTTTTGTGTGGAGCATGACAGCGGTGTTGCTTATCAGTAATTGGTGTTCTCAGAGAACAGCAAGATGCCAGTCCTCACATATGGGTTACATCATCTGATGGAGCCAGGCCTGGAACATTTACGTCAGAGTTTCTAGAATGGCTATGCCTCACTGAGCATGCCCAGCATGCCACTATACCATGCATCTGTGCAGGGACCTCTTCAGTCTTATTCCTTAGCATCTACTGTATAACTAAAACCAACTCCAAGGGGAGGTGGGAAGGTTTCATGAGGAATGGTGTCCTGCTGTCCTCTGAGAGTACCTGTTACAGGTAAGAAATTCTGCTTTCTCTGAGGACAAGCAGAATAGCAAGCCACACGTGGAGCGTCCTGAGATACAAAATGCCCCAAATGAAAAGAGGGGGAAACACAAGTGCCAATGGGCACCACCAGCTATATTGTTGGCAACAAGCCTTTTGGTTTTTTCTCTTCAGTTTTATAACATCCTATGATGAGCAGCCTACAACAAAAAAAGGCTCTAGGAGATGTAGAGTTGGGCTCTACACCTCAAACAAATTTCACAGGACAGACTGGCCAAATCTATTGTTACATTGGAAGGCCTGCCAAACAGTAGTGAGATGTGAGTGTGTGGGGGAAAAATCTCCATGTCCCAGCCTTGTAGAGCTCCTCCATGGAGGCTGATCTTAGGTGAGCCCCTACTGCTGCTATGGCTTGGATAGAGTAATCTTTGGCTTGGCCCACCAGATTCTGTCCTGCCTGTGCATAACAAAAGGAGATACAATCTGCTAGCCAATTGGATATCTTCTGTTTGACAACAGCAATCCCCGTTTGGTGTCAAAAGAAACAAAAAGCTGTGTGGACTTTCTGTGGGCTTCAGTCCACTCCAGGTGGAAGGCCAAGGCTCTCTTACAGTACAAACTGTATAGTTCTTGTTCACCTTGGTGGACATGTTCCCTGGGAAAAAAAATGTTGAAAGGGTGATGGTCTGATTAAGATGGAATTCTGATACCACTTTAGGCAGGAACTTAGGATGGTTCTGCATACTCATCCTGTTGTATAATGTGGATAAGGCCCTAGAGCCTGGAACTCACCCCGTGTGCTGAAGTGACTGCCACAAAAAAATACAACCTTCCAGCTCAGGTGCTTCAGGACACGGTACTGCAGTGGTTCAAAAGGAGCTTTCAGCAGCTGGGACAGAACCATTTGAGGTCCCAAGACATAGCTAGAGCCTGGATTGGTGGCTTCAAATGAAGCAGATCCACATAAATCAAACAACCTATGCCCACACAGATATAGATCTACCTACTACCTGCTGGTGTTAGGTGCCAGTTGTGCTGAGGTGAACTCTTATGAGTTGGTCTTGAGACCTGATGCGGACAAATGTAGAAGGTATTTGAGCATATTTTATGTGTAGCAGGAGAAAGGCCCTAGATTGGAATTCTCCCACCACCAGGACAGAGAGCCCCTGAGTGGTTCTGTGCCATGGATGCTGTTGTGCAGATGCTGAGTGGCCTGTAGCCACTGTGATCTGAATCCAGTAGGTCTCCTCACCAAGGGAGACATAGATACTGTTGATACCATAAGGCCCAACATCTTCAACATGTCCCATGCTGATGTCTACTGATTCATCTGGATCCTTTCTACTGTGGATATCAAGGTGATATCTTTCTTGTGAAAGGGAAGGCTCTTATCTGAGTCATATCTACTTTGCCTAGCAGAGCATTGTTAAACTCCAACTGAGCTGAATTCTAGCAGATGGCCTTGCACATCAATCCTGTGGCACCCACCTCCAGTGTGCCCTTGACCAGTCAATCATTCAGATATACACTCCCAATTTTCACAACCACCATGGCAAGACATTTGGTGGAGACACGTGGGGCTGATGCTAGGCCAAAAGGCAGCATGTGATACTAGAGTTGTCTCCCACAATGAATCTGGATATTTTCTGTGAAGGGAGCATATCTCTCCATGGATGTAAGCATCCTTGAGATCAAGAGAGCACAGCTAGTTCCCTTTTTGAAGAAAAGTAATCAAGATGCCCAGGAAATCATCTTGAACTTTACTCTATTTAGAAATTTGTTCAAGGCCTTTAGGTCTAGGATAGGATGGAATCCCCATTTTTTTGGAATTAAGAAATACTTGGAGTAGAATCTCCGGCCTCTTTCAGTTGAAGAAATGGGCTAGACCACATTGATCTGTAAGAGGAAGGAGAGCTCCTTTTGAATCAGTGATGTGGCCAGTGAACCCCAATTGAGGCCTGGGCCCCAATTTAGCAGGAGATCCAATAGATTAATTTTTACCCCCTCCTTATAAGGCCGAGGACCCACAAATCCATAGTTACACTGGGCCAACAGTTTATGTAAAACCTCAGCCTTGTTCTAATGGAAAGGTCTTCCAGCATGGGTACAGTAATGCAGACTTTGTGATCCAGTCAAAACCACATCCCAAGTATTCACCAGGGTGCTGGCTGTGCTTAAGGGCCTGCTGCCATGCCAGATGGACACACAGGGCCTGCTGTGTACAGGACCAAGGGAGTGGATGAAAGCACCTTCTTAGCCCCATCCTCAGATACCACCTAGAAGAAGAGGGCTGGTATGGAGTGGCTGTGGAGAGCTGCTAAAACGTTACGCAGTGTTCATGTATCGGTGCTACCTCTTCTTTAACCCTACCTCCGGAGATTCTTTCCAGTGCAAAGCATATATGAGAGTCTTTCCTGGATCTCATTTCTGAGGTTTGCCCACAGCCAGATGAGTCTGTAGGCACCAAGCCCCACAGCAGAGATTCTCACTGTCATCCTGACAATAGCATAGGTTGAGCAGACCATGTGTTTTCCACACTGCATTCTCTTTTCTACCAGTGACTGTAGGATGTCCTTCTGCTTTTGAGGAAGTTGCTCAGCTACTACCTTCATCTGCTTCAACAAGTCCCACAAGTTCTAGTCCAGGAAGAGTTGGTAGGGAGGCTATGTGACATTTAGCAAGAGTGTCCAGGGTTCTAGACTTCTTCCCCAGGGCCACTGAGGAAAGAGTCCTAATTCTTAGTCCTCTTGAGAGCAGATTCAACAGCCACAGATTGGTGTGGTAGCTGCCTCTTTATGAATCCGGGAGCCTTCTGGGCAAGATTGTCTGCTGTCTTGTTTGCGGGAGCCACAGACTATTTTCCCACATCCTCATCTGAACCTTCCGAAGGATTTCATGAACTGGGAGTGCCACAAACTCCTTAGCAGGTTGGTCCCTACCATGTGACAGGGTTTGGTTGGTTGGTTGGCCCCTACCATGTGACAGGTGCCAACCAATGGCACTGGTAGCCCCTGTCACATGATAGGGGCTGAAGGCCACCGGCGCCATTTTGATTAGTGGCAGCTGATGACCCAGGAGTGGCACCTTGCTCCCGAGCTCCCCGTTGGACCAGGTGTTTTGTGAGGGGGGGTTTTTGGGGTGGAGGGGCGTGGTGGCATGTGGTCCCTGCCCCTGGAGTCGGGGCTGCGACCGGGGGTGGGGCTGGGGTGGCGGCGCAAGGCTGAAGGTGCCTAGGGTGCCCAATCCCCTTCCACCGGCCCTGGATAAACAGTGTGGATGGGCTAGAGCAGTGGTCCCCAACCCTGTCCTGGGGGCCCACCAGCCAGTCGGGTTTTCAGGATATCCACAATGAATATGCATGAGAGAAAATTTGCATACACTGCCTTCATAAATATGTACACCCTGGAGGAAAGGAGGAGCAGAGGAGATATGATACAGACTTTCAGATACTTGAAAGGTTTTAATGATCCAAAGGCAACGACAAACCTTTACCATAAGAAAAAAATCAGCAGAACCAGGGGTCACGATTTGAAGCTCCAGGGAGGAAGATTCAGAACCAATGTCAGGAAGTATTTCTTCACGGAGAGGGTGGTGGATGCCTGGAATGCCCTTCCGGAGGAAGTGGTGAAGACCAGAACTGTGAAGGACTTCAAAGGTGCGTGGGATAAACACTGTGGATCCATAAAGTCAAGAGGCCGCCAATGAAGAGTGGGTGACTCGCCAGAATGATGGCTACTGCCTGGACACAATACCCTTATTCAATAAACATACACATGGTTACTGTGACTCCAACATCACTCTAAGCTTCAACAGCAAGAGGAAATGTGGAAAAAAGGATTTGCACTCACAAAGCTGGGAGTAGCTGGCTTGTTACGGCGGTTACTACCCCAAACCAAATGTGCCTGATACTTCACTTTCGATGCACATCCAGCATAGCTCTCTGCTCCAACGGCAGGGGAGAAGAAAAACTGATACTTCACGCATACCCAGCATAGCTTCAACGGCAGGGGAGAAGAAAAAAGGATTCACACTCACAAAGCGGGGAGTAGCTGGCTTGTTACGGCGGTTACTACCCCAAACCAAATGTGCCTGATACTTCACTTTAGATGCATATCCAGCATAGCTCTCTGCTTCAACGGCAGGGGAGAAGAAAAACAACCAATAAGGGCTGTATAACATAGTCTGGGTTAAAACAAATAAGCATGGGTGTAGCTTGCTTATTGCGGCGGTTACTACCCCTACTACCCCCTAACTAATCAAGCTTGATATTTCACTTGGATGCAGCTCCATCACTGCTCTCTACATTAATGGTGGGGGAGGAAGGGAAATAGAACCAAGAGCTAAAAGAAACAGATAAGTATGAGAGAAAAAATGTGTGAAGCTTGCTGGGCAGACTGGATGGGCCGTTTGGTCTTCTTCTGCCGTCATTTCTATGTTTCTATGTTTCTATGTTTCATAACATGCAAATTTTCTCTCATGCTATTCATTGTGGGTATCCTGAAAACCCGACTGGCTGGTGGGCCCCCAGGACAGGGTTGGAGACCACTGGGCTAGAGGATGTGAATGAAGAAAAGAGTACATGGGGATAATTTGCTGATGAGGCAGTTACTACCCTTAACCAATAAGCCTTCATACTGCTGATGTAACTCCATTATTGCTCTCTGCTTGAATGGCAGGGGGAAAAGAGGAATTAAATTCAAACAGCAACCACCAAGGATACTGAATTGTACAGTCTGGGAAAACAAATTAAGCATGGGGCTAACTTGCTGTGCAGCAATTACTACCCTTAACCAATACGTGTTATCCTTTTGATGCAACTCCAATATTGCTTTCTGCTTAAATGGCAAGAGGTAACAGGGAATTTAGACTCAAACAGCAACCAACAAGGGCCCTGACTGATGATCTGTGAAAGTGAATAAATTATAGAGGTGACTTGTACAGTGCAGTAGATACTACCTTAAGCTTGTTGGGCAGACTGGATGGACGTTTGGTCCTTTTCTGCTGTCATTTCTATGTTTCTATGTAAGTGTTTCCTGGATGATATGGAGAGTGGGTCAGTGGGTTACAGAGAGTGTCTGAGACATGGTTTTTATTTTATCCACTGCTTGCTTGACTTTCTCTCTAAAGCGAGTGTCTCCTTACAGAGCATGTGAACAAGCCATTCTTAACAGAGGTATCTGGGTAACCTGCATAGAACGGTAGTTATGGCCCTTAACAGTTTGCTGGACAGATTGGATGGACCATTTATGTGCTGTCATTTATTATGTTACATCTGTATGGGAAGACCCCCAACCCCAATTCCCTAGCCATATATAAAGCTGCTCTCCACTATTACAGAACTGCGACACTACAAACTAAAAGAGATTTTTACGCCCTCCATATCCACGATAGGATATTCGACGCGAAGGCTCTCTTCTCTTACATTTCGGAACTCACTAAATCTGCAACCTCACCTATTCCTGATGACCTAGCCCAATCGAAAGCCAATGATCTGGCCCTCTTCTTCCAGAATAAAATCTCCAACACTCTAACTAGATTACCTTCCAGCCCTAACACACCACCTTTGGACCCTTCCTACCTCCCTAACTCGGATGCAGTGTTGGAATCTTTCGAACCCACTTACACCACAGAGATTGAAACCATTCTAAAAAGAATGAAACCCTCCACTCACCCTCTAGACCAAATTCCATCCAAATCACTACTCCTAATACCGGACTCCATCTCTAAATATCTAGCAGATATCATCAACTGCTCACTCTCACAAGGAATCTATCCGGACGCTCTCAAATTGGCCACTCTCAAACCTAATACTCAAGAAATCGAACTTGGACCCGGACGACCCTAACAATTATCGCCCTATTTCTAATCTGCCATTTGTAGCCAAGATCATGGAGAAAGTGGTTAATAATCAACTATCAAATTATTTGGAAGAACATAAAATTCTCCATCCATCACAATACGGATTCCGGAAATCACATAGTACAGAAACTCTCCTCATCTCACTCTTAGACAAAGGACACTCCTTCCTGCTAGCGCTCCTCAATATCTCTGCAGCGTTTGACACAGTAAACCACTCCACCTTATTAAACCGGCTATCAGATATAGGAATCACAGGATCCGCTCTCAGATGGTTTGACTCATTCCTTAGCAATAGAGGCTATAAGGTTAAAATCAATGACAAGGAATCACCACGCACCAATTCTCCACTCGGAGTCCCCCAGGGCTCCTCTTTATCTCCCACCTTGTTTAATACCTACCTCCTCCCTCTCTGCCAACTACTCACAACATTAAAACTGAAATTCTATATATACGCAGACGACGTTCAAATTTTGATTCCTGTGACTGACTCGTTGGCTACAGCAGTCAAGCAATGGAACACTCACCTGCAAACGATCAACTGTCACCTTACAGGCCTTAACTTGGTGCTTAACACTGCCAAGACAGAACTCCTGCTTATCACTCCAGAAGACAGTCATCTCCAATAACAGTTGCTCGCTAACATCCAAATCTCTTAAAGATGTTTATAAACCATACCACCAAGGAGTGCTTCTATAAATTACAATTACTCAAAAAACTCAAGCCTCTACTATACCACCATGATTTCAGATCTGTTCTCCAACCTATCCTGTTCTCCAAGGTCGACTATTGCAATTCTATTCTACAAGGTCTCCCTGCAGCTACAATAAAACCCCTCCAGATGCTCCAAAACGCGGCGGTGAGAATCCTGATGAATATTAATCGAAGAGAGCACATTACACCTATACTAAAGGATCTGCACTGGCTCCCAGTTAACTTTAGAATACTCCACAAATCACTCACTATTATTCACAAAAGCATCTACCATCAGACCCCACTTGACCTGCTATATCTGCTCAAACTACACTCTACGGCCAGACCTATAAGGGACGCCTACAAGGGATCTCTATACGTCCCCCCAAACAAAGTTGCGCACCGATTAAACATCAGAGATTGGGCATTCTCAACAGCGGGTCCCTCCATCTGGAACGCCATACCTCCGGACCTCCGGCAGGAATCCTGTCTCCTAACTTTTAAAAAGAAACTCAAGACATGGTTGTTCGGTCGAGCCTTCCCCTATTCCTAGACCAACATTAATGTTACAGAATCTAATCTAACTTTTCTTTCGCTATACCCAGACAAGCATTAAGTTCACATAAACATGTCATAATTTAGAGGTATGCTAGCCAAGCCTCCCCACACACTTATCAATATTTAGTATTTATTATTGTATTTCCCCCCCCCCCGCTTCATTTCCAATTCCCAGTTGTAGTCCCTTTGTTTTATTGTAACTTTATACTTCCTCTAATTCTGTCTCATGTTAACTGTTATTGTTAAGATCTTTGTTCTATGTAAACAGAGTTGATTTGATTTGTATCAAGAAAGTCGGTATAAAAAAGCTTTAAATAAATAAATAAATCTGTTCTCAGACCTGAAGTTTGTAGCTATGGCAGAGGTTCTTGATGCTGTCTCAAGCCTTTTGCCCTATATTGTTTTTAAGTGTTTTCACACAGAGGGCCCTTGTCCTCTTGTGCTGCTAAGTCATCGGATGACTGTCAAGGAAGGCCACCCATGCAAACCCTGCCCTTCTTTAGAATGTTCCTCGAGTACTGACTCAAATAGTTGAGGGGACATGATGTGAGACATAAGCAAAGCAATATGATAACATTTTTCTCACATGATCATCAACACTATAGTACTCGCTCGCAGGGGCCATCGAGGTATGTGTCTTGGACTTCTTGGCTTTCTTGAGAGCTAATTTGACCACGACAGACTGGTGTAGAAGCTGGAGTCTTTGCAATCCAGGAGCATTTTGTAAATGATACATCATGTCTGATGCCTTATTAACTGGACAAGAAGTCTCCTACATTCTTATGTGTTCCCTTAGGGCACCTCAACAATTTCCTTAGTAGGATTAAGAAATTGAAGACTATACACCAATAGAGGCTTGGAGTCTGCCATCTTTTCAAATCAAATGAAAAGTCCTTTAGATATTTCTCTTAAAATCTGAGGACAGATCTTCAGGAGAGGACCTTGTTGTTTCCTCTGGAGTGGAGACTTTCCTGTTCAGACAAATCCTTAGATTCCCAATCATACCCTCAGAAGACTTAGACTCTGAGTTCAATTGTTGGATTGGTGATGTGGCCTGCATGTGGACCTCTGTCTCCAACAACACATGTGAAAGGACCTAAGTTGGTGGGGGACAGATTCTGATGTATTCCTGTGTGTTAGGGAAGAATGGTGTAGAGGATATTGATACTGATACCCCCTCTAGTAATAAATATTGATGCCATTAGGGCCGAAGCACAGAGAGCTTCCACGATGGGTTAGATATGAGCCTGTGTCGATAATGATGCCAATGCAGGGAATAGAATAAGCTGATGTTCCAACACTTTCTGGATGCTCCTGTTTAGTTGCTCCTTGCAAATTGCTGATGTTAACACAGGGTTAGAAGGCAGGAGAAGTCACATCTTACTGGGTCACCTGCAGTGTATTGGAGACTGTAACTTAGACCCTTGGAGGTTGTTACATTCCCCCAGACTCTAGAACATGAGCAGCCTTCGCTGGTGGGATGGATGGTTGCAATTAATATCTGTTTAACAAGGCTCTCATCACCTTGCATTAAACAGGACTGACTGTTCTTCTTTGCCTTTGCTCAATGGGCTACATCTGCGTTTCTCAGTTCCAATACCAATTGAAATAGAATCATGGAGGAAGCCCTGCCCATTAGCCTTGATTTGTTCTCAGTGTCTAAGTTCAATGCTTCTTTGATATTGATGCACCACCAATATCCGGTGCAGCGTCTGGGTCCTTAGATCTAACCCAAAGCACTTTTCCATAATTTCTAAGTGGATTTAAGTCTCGGGAAGTCACCTTTGCACATATGAAGCATCCTAACATAGCACAGTAACATAGAAAATAATGGTAAATAAAGACTCAATTGGTATACCTAGGGGTAGATTTTAAAAGGGTTACGCGCGTAACCCTTTTAAAACGTCCCTGCGCGCGCCGAACCTATTTTGCATAGGCTCGGCAGTGCGCGCAAGCCCTGGGACGTGCGTAAGTCCCGGGGCTTTGCTAGGGGGGCGTGTAGGGGGTGTCGGGTGGGCGGCGCGACGTTTGGGGCGTTCCGGGGGGGGGGGGCGTGTTGGGGGGGGGGGGGTTGTGGTGCCGGCCTGGGGGTGTTCTCATATCTGTTTATTTATCCTTTTATTTACATGTCTTACATAAAGATTTGTTATAGCTCTTTTCAGTTTGGTCCATTGTTATTCCAATTCATCCATCTTCTCCCAACCTCCTAGCTAAGGTCGTGCCCAAGACACAGCACACATCTGTCATGTGGGTCTGTTAGAGACATGGGGTGGATTTTAAAAGAAGCTTGCGCGGCCTACATGATTTAAAAAAGTGCAAAATCAAATGACTCGGATATTAAAAATAAAAATTGGCCCAACTGATGCACAGATACCAGTGGGAAAATACATTTTTATTTGATTCATATCTGCTTTTCACTACTACCTCCCCTGTATGCAAGTATATCTCATGCATATTCCTTGTAGATGCCTTAAAATCCAGCCCTATTTGTGGCACTGCAGGACTTGTTGCCTACCCCTGCTCTAGAAACTGTGAAATAAGAGGCTTTGGGCCAGAGTTCTAGCTGATGACATCATCCACCTCTGAAGATTAACATCATAATGGTCCTTAGAGAAAATGCGTTGTGTTTTTGTTTTTTTTAAAGGAATCCTTTAGTTATAGCCATATTTTGCTGTTTAAAACTCATTCCCCATGTCCACTCTTTGGTTCGTGCAATATTCTTGTTTTCTACTACATTCGTATGATGTCTGCTTGGGGATCCGATAAGCATCAGCACAATAGTGTCCCTCATTCACACTGGGCCGGATTTTAAATGCCCTGCGCGAGTAAATCTGGCCGGATTTACGCGCGCAGGGCCCTCGCATGCCTATTTTGCATAGGCCGCCGGCGCGCACACAGCCCCGGGACGCGCGTAAGTCCCAGGGCTTCGTAAAAGGGGCGGGGGAGGGGGCGTGTCCGGGGTCAGGGGGTGGTTTGGGGCGGGACTGGGGGGTGTGGTTCCGGCCCGGGGGCGTGGTCGAGGCCTCCGGACCAGCCCCCGGGTCGGGTGATGGCGCGCCAGCAGCCTGCTGGCGCGCGCAGATTTTCGTCTGCTTTCAGCAGGCATAAATCTGCCAACAAAAGGTAGGGGAGGTTAGATGGGGCCAGGGGGGGTGGGTTAGGTAGGGGAAGGTGCGGGGGGATGGAAAGAAAGTTCCCTCCGAGGCCGCTCCGATTTCGGAGCGGCCTTGGAGGGAACAGGCAGCGCGCGCCGGGCTCGGTGCACGCAAGTTGCACAAATGTGCACCCCCTTGCGTGCGCCAACCCTGGATTTTATAAGATACGCGCAGCTATGCGCGTATCTTATAAAATCCAGTGTACTTTTGTTCGCGCCTGGTGCGCGAACAAAAGTACGCGCTCGCGCAAAATTATAAAATCTACCCCACTGTTTGATAAGGGTGGATGTGGTTAAGTAGGAGAAGCCTTTAGAAGCTTAAGTTAGCATTTGTTCTAGAATAAAATAAAAGTATGAATTAGGTCATAATTCAATTATCCAATAAAATAACTATCTAAAACGGTGGTTCCCAATGGGGGGAGGGGGGCTGTGACACAGTCAGAGGGGGTCCACAAGCAGGAAAGTAACCGAAGTGTAACTGCTGAGGAATAGGGAATGCTGATCTTGCCTCTGACGAGCTCTGCTCTAAGACTGCTAGGGCCTGATACTGAGCGCTGGCTGGTTAAGTAACTTAGCTGGATACAATATGACTTATCCGTCAAAGTTACAAGGGATATTCAGCAGCCAAGGCACTGCTTAGCCAGATAAATCATACTCAGCTAAGTTAAACCTGCTGGTTGGCAGATATAACTTACCCACATAACTTATCCGGCTGAAGCTAAATATCACTACTTGGCCAGATAAGTTATCTGGCTACGTAGTGATGCCCAGATCTGCCCACTGCCCCCTCACTAATACTATGGCTAAGAGATAGATGGATAAGTGATGTACGTGGCTAGATAGGCAGATAAGTCCTACTTATCCGGCTATTGAGCGCTGAATGTGCTTTCAATATCAGGCCCTTACTATTTAACCCCACTGCTGGATCCTATGCCAAGGAGGGGAAGACTGCAGCCTCAAGAACCACAAACTGACATGGCGAGGAAGCGGGGGAAGAGTGTGGCTGATCGTCACAAGGAGTTTGAAGCTATACCAAGAGAGGAGGAGAAGCGCTAGCGCTAGTGCTGCCAGCAGCACGTTCAACAACCACTGCTCCAGCCAACCAAGGGCAGCATCAAGCAGGATGATAACCCTCGGGAGCATTTATGGCCAGAAAAGAAATGCTGTCTCGAGGGGGAGTATTATGGTCATGTTGGGGGTCAGAGGAAAGAAATCAGGAGCGAAAAGGCCATATTGGGATCAACTCTCAGCAAAGGGCAGAGAAAGAGGGTAAGAGGAGAATAGAGGAGTAAAAGCCTTTAGAAAGGGCCTTACAAGGGAGGAGGGAGTGCTATAAACCACTTGGTACCTTATGGAGTGCCTGAAAGGTGCAGCTGCAATCTATTGTTTATATGCGCACCTTGAAAATGCTACAGCAACCTATTGTGCTGAGATGTTTCTATTCTTATCTGATTGGGCCTATGTTGATTTTACCGAACTGTGTTGTATTCTTAGTCCTGTTGCTGACTTATTTCAAGTTTAATCCTCTTGTACATTTTACCTAGTTTAGACCTTTCTTTGACAGATACCAAGTTTAATCTTTACTGAACTGTAGAGTCTCCTGTTGCCTTTCAAATATACACCGTACCCCAGCTTGGGCGAATTTCTTATTCAAAAAGGTGGGTAATAAATCCAAATAACTAAAAAGAGCATTTGAGACGGGACCATGGGCAGAGGGGAAGGAAGGGGCTGCATGTAGAAGAGGACAGGAGGCAAGACACTCAGGTAGGGAGGCTATGGGGAAGGGAAGATACTTAGGAAAGGTGGGGCAGGACTAAGAAAAGGGCCATGGAGGAAGGAGCCAAGAGGGGAAGCGGGGGCCTTGAGGGGGAAGGACCAGGGAAGGCATTAAGGAAGGGGGCTTGCCTTGAGGAGGGAGGGGGTCACAGGAAGGAAGGCAGGTGGGAAATGGCCTGAGAAGAGGCTGCAGGGAAGGAAGCTTGGGGAAGGGAAGCGGGGCAGGAGGGAACAGACTGGTGGAGGTGGGGATTAGCACTCACGAAAGGGCCAGAAAGGGAGAGCACGGTTTCTGGCTGAAACCATTCCTTTTTTAATATTAACGTTTTATACATTACAAATTGTTCTGAAGTGCGCATTATTAATTCTGTACGGCCATTAACTGCAAGTAAAAATCTAAGAGATGCAGGTGGGGAGTCCACAAAGTTTTGGGAGGTTGAAAAGGGGTCCACGCTCTCCCAAAGGCTGGGAACCTTTGATCTAAAACACTTTTTTTTTTTTTCCCAGTACTGCCGCTTTAAAATACTGTAATCTCGATATCCGGGTCCTGGTCATTTACAGCACAGGAGGCTTTGTCCAACTCTTCAAAAACTGAACGTCCTTTTTCACCTGCAGATTAAAAGGAAGAAATCAAAAACCTACAAAACAGATTTCCAGGGCAGGCATGAACCCTGCCTGGGTGAAAATCGTATTACGGCAGGTAAAAGCTGCTTCTCACATATGCAATTTCGTGCAGTTTGGGATTTGGCTTTCAAAGGGTTGTGAAATTGTTTAAATTATTAAAATGATTATAAAATTACCCTCCAACATCGGAGGGGACGGTGCAGATTTGCAGATAATTCTTACATTGGTCCAATAACCAGTGCCCCACCTGGAATCATTTGTTTTTCATAAAACCGTACCAGCAGCCCCTATTGCAAGAGATGTGCAATGCTGAGAGGCTGTGGCATCACATTTTAGGCTCAATTATGGAAAAACAACCTACATTAGTTCACCAGCTGGGACAGCGCCTGTTACATGATTTGGGTTTGGTGGTAGAGTTGTATTAGTTGCAGGCAAAAAATTGTCTTGTAAATGTTTGGCAGGGCTAGATAAAATTACATGTATGGAGAACAACAATTGTTGCGAGGGCACAGCTTTTAATATCGACTCTTCTTATTTCAATAAGTGCTAAGCAGTGTGCGAGGTTCCCTGCAAGTGCTTTTCTCATTTCAACCTTTTTTTTCCCTTCTGACTAGAGCAGGGGTGGACAATTCCAGTCCTCGAGGGCCACCACCCAGTCAGGTTTTCAGGATCTCTCTCATGGTTATGCATACAAGAGATCTGCATGCACACAGTCTCCACTGTATGCAAATATATCTCATGCATATTCATTAGGGATATCCTGACAACCTGACTGGTTGCTGGCTCTGAAACACCAGCATTGTCTACCCCTGGACTAGAGCACATCACTCCTATAAGCTAAGAAAAATGAGTAGGTTCTAGATGGAGCTTGGCTTTGACCTTCCTTAGGGTAGAATATTAAAATAAAATTCACTTCTTACTTGTATTTCCTTTTCAAGCACTCTTTATTTAACATAAACCATTATTGTTAAAACTGATATGCCTTTTTAATTTGACAGTTTAAGTATAAGAACCTTGCAAAGCATGCTCACAGTTTAAAACTTGTTTGCTTCTGAATTGCCTTGGAAAGATGAGCAGCTGAACTGATCTTGCTGTTTATTTATTTCTGGTATTTATATGTCGCCTACTCCAAGGCTATAGGCAGCAAACAACCTAACATACGTAATAACCAAAAGAAAAAAAAAAAAGCAAGAAACAAGTTTTGCTACACATTGAGCTAAGGTGCTCCACATCTACACAGCTGTTACAGGCCTTAAATACCGATTCTTTTCAGCCAGACAGCAATGTTCCCAGCATCCCCTGGGAGAGGAGTCCAGAGGTCACTGCAAGCGATCCAGGGATTGACTTCCACAGCCCCAGTTTCCAGAGGCCCCGCACCCTTTGCAGTAGAGGAGGACCGGAAGGCTCATCTGCTTACTGCTCCCAGCATCCCCCGGGAGAGGAGTCCAGAGGTCACCGCAAGCGATCCAGGGATTGACTTCCACAGCCCCAGCTTCCAGAGGCCCCGCACCCTTTGCAGTAGAGGAGGACCGGAAGCGCGTGCCTAACCCTTCCATTGACTGAGTGAAGATTAATTTAACTGTGGTTAAAGAGGATTGGTGAGTATAGCTTTCAGAAGTTTTTGGGCTTATAAAAGTTTGGTGAAAGGTGAAATTAAGGGATATATTCTTTAGAGTTTGTGTGTGTCTGAGGTAATAAGAAAGCCAGAGATAGTTAATTCTAGTGTCTCTTTCCCACCCACTCAATCCTTGATTTTTAGGCATGAGACACTTTATCATTAAAAATCAATCAAGGTCTTATCTAAATCACACTATTGTACCAGCCCTTATTGAAAGTTTAATCATCCCCTTGTAGGACACAGGCTGATTAATTAGTAAATTCACCTGTAAATTTAAAGTACTCTCATTCCAACTCCCTTAGTATCCTAAATTTAACTAGGAACTCAATAAAACTAAGATAAAGGCAGCAGTCCAGCAGCAAGAGGGGGGCTTTCCAGTATTTTGCATTGAGTGTCACATGTATGATTTTTTACCCGCCGGTGAGAGATTGTATGTGTGCACTCGGTGCAAAGAGCTCCTGGCTCTCAGGGAATGAGTCCGATCTCTGGAGGCTAGAGTAGCAGACTTGGAGGAGCTGAGGGAGACAGAGAGTTACATTGATGAGACCTTCAGGGACATAGTAGCCAAGTCCCAAATCCAGTCTGGCAGCCCTAGTACTACCTTGGATCAGAAAGGTATCCCAGTAGGAGAACATCACCCTGGTGTAGCAGGAAGTGATCCTGTAGCAAGGACCTGCTCTCCAGGTGATGTATTGTCCTCAGTGCGAGAGGATAAGTCTCCCAGGGCTACTGCCCAGGAGGGAAGGGTTAGGCCGGCCATCATAGTTGGTGACTCGATTAATAAAAATGTAGATAGCAGGGTGGATGGTGGACGTGAGGACTGCCTGGTGCAAAGGTGGCAGACCTCACGCGTCACCTAGATAGGATTATAGACAGTGCTGGGGAGGAGCCGGCTGTTGTGGTACATGTGGGCACCAACGACATAGGAAAATGTGGAAGAGAGGTTCTGGAAGCCAAATTTAGGATTTTAGGTAGGAAGCTGAAATCCAGAACCACTAGGGTGGCATTCTCTGAAATGCTTCCTGTTCCATGTGCAGGTCCCCAGAGGCAGGCAGAGCTCCAGAGTTTCAATGCGTGGATGAGACGATGGTGCAGGGAAGAGGGATTCAGCTTTGTAAGGAACTGGGGAAAGGGGAGACTTTTCTGAAAGGATGGGCTCCACCTTAACCAGAGTGGAACCAAGCTGCTGGCACTAACTTTCATAAAGGAGATAGAGCGGCTTTTAAACTAGAACAAGGGGGGAAGCCAACAGTTACTCAGCAGTGCATGGTTCGGAGAAATGTATCCTTGAAGGATACTAATGAAACAGGAGAGTTAGGGCATCCCAAGAGAGAGGTTCCATTAAAAGCAAACATAGTCCATATGCCTATATGTAAAAAAAATCACCAAAGCTAATGATTTCCGAATTATCCCAAAGAACTGAAAAGCAGGTTGTTAATACAAACAAAAAACACACTTTGAAATGTATGTATGCCAATGCCAGAAGTCTAAGAAGTAAGATGGGAGAGTTAGAATGTATAGCAGCAAATGATGACATTGACATAATTGGCATCACAGAGACTTGGTGGAAGGAGAATAACCAATGGGACAGTGCTATATCAGGGTACAAATTATATCGCAATGATAGGGAGGATCAACTTGGTGAGGGTATGGCACTTTATGTCCGGGAGGGTATAGTGTCCAACAAGATAAAGATCATACAAGAGACTAAATGCTCAGTAGAATCTATATGGGTAGAAATCCCATGAGTGTTGGGTAAGAGTATAGTGATAGGAGTATACTACCTTCCACCTGGACAAAATGGTCAGACAGATGATGAAATGCTAAGAGAAATCAGGGAAGTAAACCAATTTGGCAGTGCAATAATAATGGGAGATTTCAATTACTCCAATATTGACTGGGTAAATGTAACATCAGGACTTGCTCGAGACATAAAGTTCCTGGATGTAATAAATGATTGCTTCATGGAGCAATTGGTTCAGGAACCAACAAGAGAGGGAGCTATTTCAGATTTAATTTTTAGTGGAACGCAGGGTTTGGTGAGAGAGGTAACTGTGGTGGGGCCACTTATTTAGAATTTTATATACCGATTACTTGGCAACAGTGATCATAACATGATCAAATTTAAACTAATAACTGGAAGGGGAACAATAAATAATCTGCAGCTCTAACACTAAACTTTCAAAAGGGAAACTTTGATAAAAATGAGGAAAATAGTTAGAAAAAAACTGAAAGGTGCAGCTGCAAAGGTTAAGTGTTCAACAGACTTGGACATTGTTTAAAAATACAATCCTAGAGGTGCAGTCCATATGTATTCCATGCATTAAAGGTGGAAGGAAGGCAAAACAATTACCATCATGGTTAAAAGGTGAGGTGAAAGAGGCTATTTTAGCCAAAAAAAATCCTTCAAAAATTGGAAGAAGGATCCATCTGAAGAAAATAGGATAAAACATAAGCATTGTCAAGTTAAGTGTAAAACATTGATAAGACAGGCGAAGAGACAATTTGAAATGAAGTTGGCCATAGAGGCAAAAACTCATAATAAAAACTTTTAAAAATATATCCGAAGCAAGAAACCTGTGAGGGAGTCGGATGGACCATTAGATGACCGAGGGGTTAAAGGGACTTTTAGGGAAGATAAGGCCATTGCAGAAAGACTACATGAATTCTTTGCTTCCGTGTTTACTAATGAGGATGTTGGGGAGATATCAGTTCCGGAGATGGTTTTCAGCGGTGAGTCAGACAAACTGAACGAAATCCTGGAAGATGTAGTAGGCCAGATTGACAAACTAAAGAGTAGCAAATCACCTGGACCAGATGGTAAGCATCCTAGGGTACTGAAGGAACTAAAAAATGAAATTTCTGATCTATTAGTTAAAATTTGTAACCTATCATTAAAATCATCCTTTGTACCTGAAGACTGGAGGGTGGCCAATGTAACCCCAATATTTAAAAAAGGCTCCAGGGGCGATCCGGGTAACTATAGACCAGTGAGCCTGACTTCAGTGCCAGGAAAAATAGTGGAAACTATTCTCAAGATCAAAATCGTAGAGCATATAGAAAGACATGATTTAATGGAACACAGTCAACATGGATTTACCCAAGGGAAGTCTTGCCTAACAAATCTGCTTCATTTTTTTGAAGGGGTTAATAAACATGCGGATAAAGGTGAACCGGTAGATGTAGTGTATTTGGATTTTCAGAAGGTGTTTGACAAAGTCCCTCATGAGAGGCTTCTACGAAAACTAAAAAGTCATGGGATAGGAGGCGATGTCCTTTCGTGGATTACAAACTGGTTAAAAGACAGGAAACAGAGTAGGATTAAATGGTCAATTTTCTCAGTGGAAAAGGGTAAACAGTGGAGTGCCTCAAGGATCTGTACTTGGACTGGTGCTTTTTACTATATATATAAATGATCTGGAAAGGAATACGACGAGTGAGGTTATCAAATTTGCGGATGATACAAAATTATTCAGAGTAGTTAAATCACAAGCCGACTGTGATACATTACAGGAGGACCTTGCAAGACTGGAAAATTGGGCATCCAAATGGCAGATGAAATTTAATGTGGACAAGTGCATGGTGTTGCATATAAGAAAAGTAACCCTTGCTGTATTTACACGATGTTAGGTTCCATATTAGGAGCTACCACCCAAAAAAAAGATCTAGGCATCATAGTGGATAATACTTTAAAATTGTCGGTTCAGTGTGCTGGGGCAGTCAAAAAAGCAAACATAATGTTAGGAATTATTAGGAAGGGAATGGTTAATAGAGCGGAAAATGTCATAATGCCTCTGTATCGCTCCATGATGAGACTGCACCTTGAATACTGTGTACAATTCTGGTCACCGCATCTCAAAAAAGATATAGTTGTGATGGAGAAGGTACAGAGAAGGGCAACCAAAATGATAAAGGGGATGGAACAGCTCCCCTATGAGGAAAGGCTGAAGAGGTTAGGGCTGTTCAGCTTGGAGAAGAGACGGCTGAGGGGGGATATGATAGAGGTCTTTAAGATGACGAGAGGTCTTGAACGAGTAGATGTGACTTGGTTATTTACCCTTTCAAATAATAGGACTAGGGGGCATTCCATGAAGTTAGCAAGTAGCACATTTAAGACTAATCGGAGAAAATTCTTTTTCACTCAATGCACAATAAAGCTCTGGAATTTGTTGCCAGAGGATGTGGTTAGTGCAGTTAGTGTACCTGGGTTCAAAAAAGGTTTGGATAAGTTCTTGGAGGAGAAGTCCGTTGACGGCTATTAATCAAGTTTACTTAGGGAATAGCCACTGCTATTAATTGCATCAGTAGCATGGGATCTTCTTAGTGTTTGGCTAATTGCCAGGTTCTTGTGGCCTGGTTTGGCCTCTGTTGGAAACAGGATGCTGGGCTTGATGGACCCTTGGTCTGACCCAGCATGGCAATTTCTTATGTTCTTAATGTTGCTTACCTGTAACAGGTGTACTTAGAGGACAGCAGGATACCAGTCCATACAAGTAGATGTCATCAGAAGGAGCCGGGGGTTTTGAATCTTTTCTCCCTAGATGTATCTAGAGCTGTATGCATGCTCTTACAGAGCATGTGTGGGACAACCGATGTTATCGTCAGCACACGGGACCCCTCTTCAACTCAGCTTTTGTTAGGAACCATCTCCTAGGGTAGACTGGTATCCTTCTGTCTTTGGAGAACACCTGCTACAGATTTACACAGATCAGGAATGGAAGACCTTTTGTTCTCAGGAGCTGACTCAAATCCCATTCAGTGCTAATAAGTAGCACTTCGCCCATAGCTAGAGCCAGAGCAAATACTGACAGAAAGACACAATGCAAGTGCTGCCTGTAGTCTTAACAACAGAACAATGTATCACTATAAAGTGAGACTTATTCACAGCCTTGTAAATATCTGGGAAGAAGTTGTGCTGCTTACCAAAGGATAATATTGTTTCTCTTGCAACATTCCTTACTTTCTCCACTTCGGATTGACACAGACTGGCAATCTGATCGATGCTTTCGGTGCCCTGTTTGAGGGTGGGGAAAGAAAATCAATGATGCCTGTTAAACAATAAATGCTTGATTAAATATTAATCTTAAAAACATTTTCTCAGGACACAATTTTCCTAAAGGAATCGCAAAGCAAGGCTGATGATTTGATGGTCTCTGCTTCAATCTGATCCGAGTGCTGATAAAATACAATACATTGCAGGGGGCTTTTAGTTCTGATTTTTTGTTTTTTCAGGTATGTTCCATATAGGATTCTGCCTGCCACAGATGAGAGAAATGCTCCATTCTGAGGCATGTTTAATATATCATGTGCCATTTAGAAACAATAACAGCCGGTAGATGTTAACAAGGAGAGACAGAAAAGGCTGATGCCGGGGCCTTAGCCGTTATATCTCCAGATGTTCTATAGAGCAAGAACCACTGCAGCCGCCAGTAGCACTAAAGTGCAGTATCCAGTCTTGAGGACGAGCTGACAGCAACTCCACACCCCCAATCTCCCCGGGGTGGAAAAAAACCAAACAAACAACCCACTTACTGCAATAGTTATTAGTGAATTGTTTCTTCTTTGGTTGTAGGATATCCTGTCGTAAAATTGTAAACCAGCACCAAACCATGATTCACGAGCATAAGAGGAAAAGGAGGGAAGTAACATCACCTTTATCTTACCAGCAGAGGGCCCAGAGAAAAGGGGCTTAATTATTACCACTACCCGCTGCATCACCGTCCTGCAACATTTCTCATCCTTCACACACTGGGCTTCCACAACCTTTTTGGCTCCACCCTTGAGATCATATGCTTGCTCTAATTTTGAAATATCCTGAAGATGCACAGTACATTAGAAAAAGTAAATGCCCAACCTTTCAGTCGTAGCCTGGTATCAACCACCACAGCAGGAATGAATTACTTACTCTGAGACTTTTTAAGGCCAGACACGCAGCCTGTTGATCTTGGATATCTCTCTCTGATAAGGCTTCAGTGTAATAAAGTACTGCCTGAAAAAATATTTTACAAAAGTGACAAAATAATATTTTTGTTAATTCTAGTGTTTCACAATTAAATATGTAATTTTTCCAGAAAAGAATGACTTATTTGTAGCAACACACAGCCTTGTCAAACCTCAGCGAAACATTTCTATTTACTCCTAGTCTCAATGCCACTACTGATTTTAAGAGGCGGGGCCATGTGCTATAATTTGCACTTAAGGCTTTACCATGCTAAAATGTCTTAATGGGTGATGTATTAAATCTTTTTGTGCAGCTATAGTGAGTGTGCCAAACTGGCATGCACACTAGTTACATCTCAAAATACCACGTGCTAACTCAGGGGTGGGCAGTTCCGGTCCTCGAGGGCCACAAACCAGTCTGGTTTTCAGGATATCCCTAATGAATATGCATGAGAGAGATTTGCATGCACTCTGCCTCCGTTGTATGCAAATCTATTTCATGCATATTCATTAGGATATCCTAAAACCTCGACAGGTTTGTGGCCCTCGAGGACTGGAATTGCCCACCCCTGTGCTAACTAGTCTAAAACGAAAGGGCCAGTTTGCAAGGGGCATTTTATTCCTCCCACCCTTCTTCAAGCAGATAGGGCTGCAGTGGTCCAAATATCCCCATCATGCCTACAAAAAGTAGTAAGGGTCACAGTGCTCTGATCACTGCCTTCTCAACCCTCCCCCCCCCTGCTGAGGCGAAAAGAACAGGAGCAGGCGAGAACATGATTTCCTTCTGTCCAGCTGCAGCTAGCTTACAACATGGTACAGGCTGATATCATGGCTCCTTTGCAAGGGCAGGGCTTTCCCCAGTGTTAAATATTAGCATGCTGGTCTTTGTGGGCATGCTAACCTTTAATACTCACTCCTTAGCTAGTGTATGCAAAATAGCACATGGAGGCGTGAATATCACGCTATTTACTGCACACCTGGTAAGGCCTAACCTGCATCTTCATGTTCCTTCATTTACATGCTAATATCACTAGTGTCTATGTGGAGCACTTTAACATGCGGGCTTTCCAAACCTCTCCCCGGCATCCCACTGTTGTCTACAATGAATATGCGTAAGATAAATTTGGATGTGGATTTTAGATTTAACAACTCGCTTTTCTGAAACTAAACTCAAGGTGAGTTTCATTCAGGTATAGTAGGTAGTTCCATTCCCCAGAACACTTACAATCTAGCAGGCCGATTCAGTAAAGTCCGCGGGAGAGCGGACGAACGCCCGCTCTCCCGGCGCGCGCACAGGCCACTCACCTGTGCGCGCGATTCTCTATTTAATTGAGGCCCGGCGGTAGAAATGGGCAAAAGGAGGCGCTAGGGACACTAGCACGTCCCTAGCGCCTCCTTTTTGACAGGAGCGTCGGCTGTCAGCGGGTTTGACAGCCGATGCTCAATTTTGCCGGCATCGGTTCTCGAGCCCGCTGACAGCCACGGGCTCAGAAACCGGATGCTGGCAAAATTGAGCGTCCGGTTTTCAACCAGACAGCCGCCGGCCCATTTACAATTTTTTTTTCTTTTTTACTTTTTTTTACCCTTCGGGACTTCCGCCTTAATATCGCCATGATATTAAGTCGGAGGGTGCACAGAAAAGCAGTTTTTACTGCTTTTCTGTGCACTTTCCCGGTGCCGGCAGAAACTAGCGCCGACCTTTGGGTAGGTGCTAATTTCTTAAAGTAAAATGTGCGGCTTGGCTGCACATTTTACTTTCTGTATCGCGCGGGAATACCTAATAGGGCCATCAGCATGCATTTGCATGTTGAGGGCGCTATTAGGTGCCGCGGGTTGGACGCGCGTTTTCCGCCCCTTACTAAATAAGGGGTAAGGGAAAACGCGCGTCCAAGGGCAGGTTAACAGTGTACTGTATCAGCCCATAGGTTTGTACTTGAGGTGATGGAGGTGAAGTGACATGTCCGAGGTCACAAGGAGCATTAGTTGGAGAAAGGATTGGAATCCTGGCTCCCCTGCTGCTCTAACCACCAGGTGCCTCCTTCATTCCAGACCCAGTATATACAAATTTATCTCATGAATATTTCTTTTAGATATCCTGAAAACCCGACTGGTTGGGGGGGCACCCAGGACAGATTTATGAGGCCCTGCAATAGGGCCTTAGTACATAGCACACTATTTAGCATGTACATTAAGCTTTAGGGTATATGTCCCATAGTATATTGCAACAGAAACATCTCTTACAAAAGTGATAAGAGTTTTACTTTATTTTATAGAAACAGAGATTGGAGTGGATGAGTAGCTAGTGGTTACAGCAGCAGGGATGCCCCAGTTCAAATCCCCCTGCTGCTCCTTATCGCCTGGGACAAGTCATTTCCCCCTCCGTTGTAACAGGTGCAAGCTTACAGGCAGATGCAGAAAGGTGAGTTTAGTCAAATGGCTGCACTTCAGCAGGCATTTTGCACCCACAAAACTTACTCCTGATGCAGCAAGGAGTTTTTGCGCGCAGAAAGTATTTGCTTCTAATCGAAAGTACTGCCTAGCGTCTTCACACGAAAATCCCCTGCAGTTGCCTCTCCCCGCCCCCAAGGTAGGGAGACTGCATCGGACCGGCACACGTATTTTTAGTGCTGGAAATTTAACCCCAGGTCAGAGCTGGAGTTAAGCTTCCCGCACTTAATGCGCTGGCACTTAAAACCCCTAAAATAAATGGGGGAAAATGTTTTAAGTAAGTGATGGCAGCTTACAAATGCGGGTAAGTTACTGCTGCCATTTACCCACATAAATCAGTGCTTATCCCGCTATCTAGCGCGGGTACTTTATCCAGCTAAGTAGCGGTGACCCGCGCCAGATAGACGGATAAATCAATATTTATCTGGCTAAGTGGCAGCCACGGCTGTCACAGACACCCCCCCCCCCCTTCCTGAGTTAAAATGTGCGTTTGGCCTGTACCGAAAGCACATTTTAAAGTTGTGTGCATTTTTTTAAACTCCCGTTGCATTAGCATGTCATTAGGTTACTGCATCAGGAGTTAAAAAAAACAAACAAAAAAACCCTGCGTGTTAAAACTGTGAAACCAGGGCACAGTTTGTTAGTGCTCAGATCAATGGATCAGCTCCCTTAGATTGTGAGCCCTCTGAGGACAGGGAAATACGTACAGTACCTGATGTAATCCTGCTTTGCAGAGCCTGAAAAACAGAATAGAAATCAAAGAAATAGGAGAGGAGACTATGATGATAGATAAAGACCATAAGGTCCACTTTCCCAGCCTGCTTCAGTATCCTACTTGATCGTTGACTTTTAATCTTTAAGTTTTGCAAGCCATGTTTTGTGTGACATTTCTGGCTCAGTGATTATAGAAATACTATATATGATACCACCACCAGGATATTAAGAATTGATTATTTGCCTCTAGTTATAAAGTGGTTTGTAGAATGAGACCTTGATGTTGCTTACATGAAGCTGCTTTAGGAATTTTAGCTCAGATATATTCAGGTTTTCAGAAAAAAAATCCAATTCTTTTACACATTCGATTATTATTGCACAGTGAAATGCATTAAGACTTGGGATAACTCTTTCATTCTATTCCTTACTTTGGAAGGGGGAGGGGAGAGTCGTGAAGGGCAACTATAGAGGGTTGTTGTAGACACCACCTCCTGGAGTGGTGCAGGGTGGCAAGGCTGGAGGCTAAGCGTGGGCAGTCCATTGAGGCTGGAATGGTGTTCTGGATCAAGATGCTTGCTGGTATGGAGCTCCAAAGCAGAGTGCAGGTAAAAGTGGATGAATGCAGGTATACATGGAACTGGAACAGACAGGAGCTGAGTGCAGGTAAGCGTGGTCTGGAACAGCAGGAACAGACTGGACCTGGGTGCAGGAAAGAGTGCAGTGAATGCAGGTACATGTGGAACTGGAACGCTTGGACAGACAGGAATTGAGTGCAAGCAAACTTGGAAGTGGGACTAGGGCAAGACAAGACAAACCAGGACAAGGACTACCCAAAACATAGAACAAGAAAGCCCGAAGGCTGCATAGGCAAGGTAGAGAGACCTAGAAACTAAGAAGAGATCTAGGGAGTGTCAGGGCTAGGCCGGGGGTCAGGAGAGGCTTAGGGTAAGCCACAAGGCAAGGAAGGAAACAGAAGGCTCTAAGGCCACAGAGCAGGGCTTGGAATAGAAGGCCAGATGGTCACAAAGCAAGACAAAGGCAAGCTGGGGTCAGAAGGCCCAGAGGCCAGGAGATGAGGTAAAGCAAGGCTGGAATCAGAAGGCCCAGAAGCCACTAGACAAAGCTTGAGAAAGCCTCAAGGCAGAAGTGGCTAGAGCAGGGAGCCAAGGAGGACACTATGCCAAAGCACTGAGAAGGAGGACAGACTGGATTAAGTATGGCAGGAGTCTGGGTTCTGGGTGTGAGGCAGGCAGGCAAGGGGGGCTGGGATAGTCAGGGGAGAGAGCGCAGGCTGAGGATAGGAGCCAGAGAATGCTGGAGAATAGTTTGGAGCTGAGCTCACTGGGGTCCTCTGGTGGAGGGGAGGCCACACAGCGGCTGGAATCACAACAAGGAGAATATGGGGAAAAAACCCTGGCATTCTGCCTCTATTCTGATTTGGTGGGATATATTACCAAGAAGGTTGAACTAGAAAATCATGATTTTTGAATCACAACCCTAAATCCTCCCTAAATGTGTGTATTTTTCCTTGGAGAGGGGGTTGTATTAGCCAATCAAGATTCAAAATTGTTGATTAGTAGGAATTAGGGAGAAAATAAAGCTCTTTTTGCAAATGTTTTCTTGCCCATCAGGGATAAGTACTAGCCTTGTTCAACATCACAGGGGCCTTGCCCCATACACTTGCCTGTTTGACCCATTGAACTGAAGGATGTTTCTGTAGTGACCAGTCTGCAGTTTGGATTTTCAGTCGCCTTCTGGGAGTTTGCAATGCTACTGGAAGTAGCACCTTAGATCCTGTATCTGGAAGCTCAGATATTTTTATGGCTTGAATTGGCTGACATCATTAAACAATGACAAGCCTATCATCCTCCTCCTCTACTGAAAAAAACTGTCCTGTCCTTAGCACAGACTAATTTTTTTCAATGGATCTAATGAGGTTGATATTCAAAATGTTATCTGCCTAACTCTGAGAGGTATTCAAAATGGAGTCACAAACGAGAAATGATGAACTCACATGCAAAAGATAAAGAAACGTTGTCCTATCAACGATTCACTAGTACAGGTGTCAGGCCTTCATATAGGTGTCTGACAGTTATACCAGTGAATTGTTGCTAGAGGACATGTAACTTTGAGAGTTAGCCAGACAAACCTTGCTGTTTGAATCTTTCCCTGGCTGACAAGGTAAATTTTGTCTGGGCAAATCATAGCTTGCCCAAAATTTAGCCAGAAAAAAAAAAAAAAAGGGGGAGTCCTGGGGGCATTCTGGGAGTGGGGTTAAATGTTTTTCACTCCGTGCTGATTTTCAGTGCTAGATGTCCAGTTCATTCTGATCGGTCAAATAGCGGACGTACAATTAACAGGACAGCCCTCTTGCCCGACTGATATTAAAAAAAAGAAATCACAGTAGGAGTTGATGCCATCTTCATCCCTGTCTTCCACCTTGTCGGTCTTATTAAAAAAAAAAAAAGAAGAAGATAGTGGGGGCCAATGTTCCTTTCATCCCTCCTCCACCTCAGCCTGAATACAAAAAAAAAAAAATGTACTGTGTGTCCTTTTTTGGAGAGTAGAGAGGGAGAAAGGGGTAGCCCTAGCTGGCATGGGCCTTGTGTGGGAGAGGAGCAGCCTGTTCTTAAAATAGCAGAGGGGAGGGAAGAAGGGGAGCAGGCCTAAACAGTCATTTCTTTTGTATATCAGGTGATCATTCGTCTAGCGCACACCAGAGGCATGCAGCACTGTATAGAGACACAGATGAGAGAGTCCCTGCACCGAGGAGCTTACAATCTAATCAAAATGGAGAAGATACAAGGACCAAAAACAAATAAAAGGCTTTAAGTTAAGGAGGAGGAGGACATGACTGGGAAACTTAACTGGGCGGACCAGGGATGGGACAAGGCATTAAGCTGCAAGGAATGCGATTTCCCAAGAGTTTGTGTAAGGAAAAGCCAGCGGAGTGCAGGGGCGAGTTTCTAAGTCCTTAGCAAAACGTTTGCGCAATGCTAGACTCAGCGAGCGTGGATCGAAACCCAGACTCACGCCCATGCAGGCTGGATAAGGTTTAAGCTCTCAGAGGAGAGTTCACACACGGGCTTTAAACTGAAGTTAGGGACCATTTTATTTAATCGGGCAAAGCTGCCAGAACAATCTACAATATCTAAGGAAAACAGGACATGGGGTGTGTGGGCTAGGAAGGAAGCACTGGCCAAATCTGTCGTCTTACAAAATAAATAAATAAATAAGGTTGGCTTGGGGGGGGGGGGGAGGTAGAGTTGAAGGAGGTGTCAGGCCCCAGGGCTGTCTTCAGAGAGGGGGGGTCCTTTTGACATCTGGTACAGGAGGGAGGAAGAGATGCCCAGGTGTTTTTTTTTTTGTTTGTTTTAAAGAGGATTTAGCTGGTTAGTGCCTGATTTTTTTTTACACTAACCAGCCAAACAAAATCTAGCTTGCTGGATTTATCTAAACTTTTCAGCTAAAATTATCCAGCTGAAAGTAACTGAGTATCTTACCTGCTCAACGGGTTTCTAAACACGGCCCCTACCTGAATGCTTCTAAGGAAGGCTCCACTAAATATAAACTAGAGGAAAATGATTCACTTTTTTTGTATTCATATCGTACATACTGTTCTGGTTTCAGGGTGAAACTCCAATTTGTCTGTAAAAGGGAACTTCACCTAAAGTCAGCAGAAAGTCAGCCGAGTCGTTGTCTCCTGGCCTGGTCCAATAGGAAACGAATTGCCCAGACTGCACGGGACCTGTATTTTCTATCATCATATTCTCTCTAACAACGCTTGTTTGCAGGACACATGCACAAGGACTATGAATTAGCTGTATTTGTGTACACTCGGTCTCCAATGTGTATTCGCTATGGGGTAGATTTTCAAAGGGGTACGCGCGTACCCCTCCGAAAACCTACCCCAAACCCCCCCTGTGCGTGCAAGCCTCGGGACGCGCGTAAGTCCCGGGGCTTGCATGGAGGGGCGTGTCGGGGGCGTGCTGGGAGTGACGCGGCGTTTCGGGGGCGTGTCGGGAGTGACGCGGCGTTTCGGGGGCGTGTCGGGAGTGACGCGGCGTTTCGGGGGCGTGTCCGGGGGCGTGGTTCCGGCCCGGGGGCGTGACAGCGGCCCCTGGACACGCCCCCGAACCAGAACATGGAGCGCGGCAGCCGGCCCGGCGCACGCGCAAAGTTACGCCTGCTTCGAGCAGGCGTAACTTTCGTGATAGAGGTAGGGGGGAGGTTTAGATAGGGCCGGGGGGGTGAGTTAGGTAGGGGAAGGGAGGTGAAGGTGGGGGGAGGGCAAAGGAAAGTTCCCTCCGAGGCCGTTCCGATTTCGGAGCGGCCTCGGAGGGAACGGAGGCAGGCTGTGCGGCTCGGCGCGCGCAAGGCTGCCGATTTTGGGCAGCCTTGCGCGCGCTGACCCTGGATTTTAATGGATACACGCGGCTACGCGTGTATCTATTGAAATCCCGTGTACTCTTGTTCGCGCCTGGTGCGCAGATTTATAAAATCTGCCCCTATGCGTATCCTGAGACTCCGACCTGTGCCTGAGGCACAAGGACTAGCTGGGAATCAGTGGAAGTTGCTTGACTGTGAAATACAGCTTTGAACTACACCAAACATTTTCAGAAGGAGAAAAAAAAAAAAGCTTTCTACCAAAGCGATTCAGACTTTAACGGATGCCAGGGTCTCTGTACACGTTTTTTAGCGGTTGAGCCTGATCTTGCTTGGAGAATCACATATTCCCACAGCAGCTTCCTTGGCTGTTTGTGCACATCTGAAGCAAACCTCTGAATCATGGAAAAGTATTATAATGCTATTCCCTCCTTCTGAGGGTGTGTAATACTATATTTTAGATCAGCAGGCCCCTTAGCCAATTTTGACTGGCCTTTTGAAAGGGACCGAGAGCTGTTTTTTAAATTCAGCGTCCCAGTTTTATGTAGCTCCAAGGAAGAATGCTTGGGAAAATGGGTTTCCAACAATGCACAGAAACTGATATCAAAGCATGGTTAGTACCTTTTGCCTAAAACTCTTATTTCTGGCGGACTTGGAGATGCAAGAAGTCGCTGCTTTGGAGACCTTGTGATCCTCGTCCAGCTGCAGGGCTGCAAGCAGTCTCAGGGTCTGCGGCAATGGCTGGAGCTGACCGACTCGCTTCCCTTTCAGCTTCTTGAGTTTCTTCAGGCGCCCAGGAAACTGCAGCTCATCAATCAGCGTTACTTTATTGGAAAGCAGGAGACTGTTAATAGCACCTTCAGTGGACTAGAAGACTCATTTTAACCTTACCTTACACGTGGGAGTGCCTGTTTGTTTATTTCATAAGCATCTGATATTCCGTCTTTTCACTAAAAAATACGCTCATGGTAGCTTACCAAAAGTGACCGGGCATTCAGCAGAACACCCACCCCCAACCACCCCGTGATTCCTCACTCTTCCATCCAGCTATCCCTCACTCACTTTCTCCTGGCTCCCTCACTCCCTCCTTTCACTATGACCCCTCGCTCACTCTTTCTTCTCACATTCCCTCATTCTCTCCTTCCCCCAAAAACACCTCACTCTCCTTGGTTCACTGCTCTTCCCCACCATCTCCACACTCTCCTTCATTCACTTCCATTCCACCATTCCCTCTCTCTTCCTTGTTCACTTCCCTGTCTCCATCCCTTCCCTGACCCTCATTTATTCCCCCTACCCACCTGATCCCCTAACCATGGTGGGTGGGGGGAATAAATGAGGATCATGGTTTGCTTCCCTTCCCTCCCTATCCTCATTCTCCCTTTTTCACACCCCCAGCCCCTATGATCCTTCCATTCAGTCTTGTTCACTCCCAGGTCCTCATCGACTCTAATCAATTCCGTCCCCTCATGATCCCCTTAATCCCCCTCCTTCCCTCTCCACTCACTTTTACTCCCTCCCCCTTACAATCTCTTCACAAACCTCCCTCCTCGATCCTCTCACTCATCCTTCACACCTCCCCCAATTCACTCTCACTGATGCCCTCCCCTGCCATGATTCCCTCATTCTCCCTCCTTCACTCCCTCCCTCAAGTACAACTCAGGCCTCAGCAGTGGAGGAAGAGGAGGAGGATGCAGCCTGAGGCACTGCAAGGCTGCTGTCCTATATCTTGACAGGTGGGTAAGGGGATCAGGACGGGGGGGGGGGGGGGGAAGGATAAGATGGTGGGAGTGCTAGAAGGGAGGAATGCACCATCCCACTGCCACCAGTGACCACTTCCAGAGGGGCGTAGTGGAAGGGAAGCAGAGCCTATTACCATCCCACTGCCAGTAATGCCATGCTCTTCTGGGTAAGACCCGGCCCCTGGTTTTCCATGGTGATTTGGCTAGGGCTGGCCAATTCTGCGTCAAAGGCTGAATTTTGTGGCCCTTACCATGGCTACAGAATCGCAAGAGGACAGGGGTCCTTGTATTGAGTACACAAGTAATGGATACATACAGATATGAGGAAGATTAAAAGTACATAGATAGGAAGTAGGGTACATTGGGTATAAATTGCCTGTATATAGTAAAGTAAGTTAAACACCAGCTGTGTGAGCGATATCAAGAACCAGTTAGACAGAGGTAGTCCAGAAATGGGTGAATCTTCTGGAATTCGTGATCAGGAAGAGTTCCATCATCAACTTATTGCCATGTCAATGACAACGAAGGGTCACTGCAGTTTAAATAAACAACCAAAGAATGCACTCCGGAGACTATTCAGCCAACTCTGGGGGGGAAGGGGGGGGGGGGGAATGCAGCAACAATTACTGATCTATCACCATGGAAACTGACTATTTTTCCTTTTATGCGCCCAGCTATTTTGCAGGAAAAAGTGCTGGTCTTTGGAAAGAATGTGCGAGAAAGAAATCAGTTTCATGTGTCCAAGATACTTCCCCCTATAACTTTAGTTTTCTCACGGGCATTGTACCTTTTACTCCACATCATAGCTGCCCTGCACCAGAAGGTCTTTCCATGATAAACAGAGGAATGAATACGACAGCCTGGAATCTTAACCTCCGACTCCATCCGGCAAGGCTTCCCCAGGCCCCGCACTGCTGAGGTAGTCTCCCCCCTCCCGATAAATTCCTGTAAGCTTGGGGGGGGGGGGGGGCAGAGCCATGCACATGAGCACGCAGTCTGGGGTTCCTGCAGTAGCAGATTTATCCCGGAGTCATCACCCCCACCCTCCAGGCCTGGCTATGAGAATCAAAGTAAGTTTCTTTTTCCTTTGAACTCACAACTGCTTTGTGGGTATTTTGAGATTATGATGTAGGATTTGGTGACTTGTTGAAAGTCGGTATAATAAAATACCATTGCCATTAAAGTTTGAACAAGTTGAAGCGCAAGGCTGACAGAAGAGCAAAATAAGCTTGCGGTCCTATATTTGAGTGCCAGGGGGTGGGAGAATTTGAGTTAGGATTTGCACAAATTCATCTAATGTCTTTCTGGAGCGTATATTTGTCAGAAAATTAATTTACTACCGTAGACATAGTTTGTTTCCCAACATAGCACTCTTGGTCATGGATAGAAACCATTGTTGTAGCTGTGCTCAAGGTCTTGTTAACTTACACCCCCTGGCCAACCCCCTAACCTTTTTGTGCTTGATGGGGAGTGTTATTGGAGCCGGAGAGCTAGAGATTAAAGAAGGGGAAAAAAATCCCTCAAGAAAACCAACAAAAAAGCTCCATTCACTACAAAATATTCACAGAGCACAGAGCACACTGCTCACAGGCTGTGAGTAACGTTTGGAGTTATCTGAAATGAAATTTGTAGTTTCTACCTTCTTTTGTGAGTATTGCAAGATGTCTCCCCAGGTCATTAGCATCGTATTTCTGGAGGTAGCCATGGAACTGGAAGAAGGTAACTAATTCGTTTGACAGATCAGGAGAGGCGAGCGCCCCAGTGCTTACAATCTGCTCCAGTAGTCTTCTAAAAACTGAACACAGGCCATAAAATGCATATGAGTTTTTATTGCATTGGACTTGAAAGCCACATGTGCCCCATGTTTCTACTTAAGGCATTTGCCGCAACAATCAGCAAGGGATACCTTGTCATTTGGTGGACTCTGCACCTACCACCCTTCTTATTGTGAATATCTCTGCTTCACGTACATTCAGCACTTGCTTCAATATTGTATTTTTGCAAAATCTTCTTTTTCTATCTCATGTCTAGCGGTTTCTCTGTTCTTCCTCTTTACTACTGATTCCTGGTTAGTTGGGGAATAGCAGATTGTCTTATATGATCATTCTACTCTTCCTGATAGATTCATATGTAACTTATGTTTTATTTGTGGATTGTTTTGATGATTTAAATGGAATTGTGGTTAATCAAGTTAAATAAATAAAAATAATAATAACATTTGTGATGATAGAGTTCATAGCCATTGACATGCTTTGCAAACACTGAACTGCTGTTATTAACTCTGTTGCGCTCGGGGGTGGACCCTTGTCCTGGGGCAAGGGTGGAATGTCTCCTGAAAGGGAACAGGAAGTAAATGGCCCCAGGGGGCGGAGCACTGGAGGAGACAGAGGCTAGGTAGAGCTTCACCACTGGAAGCCCGAGGTCCCCCCCGGGGGAAGCCTGTAGGAACCTGGGTCACTTGTTCTTAGGTGACCCCCCACAGTGTAATGCAATGTAATATACTCAGCAACAACTACATCAGTCTATGGAAATGAGATTGATGTGTGGCGGAAAACTCCACATATTTCCAGCAGTTATCCCTCACTGAGAAAATAATCTGGTGTGTGGGCACACTCTCTGTCTACCAGCATAGCTTTGAAGAACTGGTGACATATTTAGCAAGGGTCACAACCTGGGAGGGGTCTCCTGGGAGTATGGAAGTCTGGCGTGCCCACAGACACAGAAGGAGCGAGGTTGGGTTCGAGCTGGAGCAGGGAGAACCAGAACAGAGTTGGTGATGACAAGGCGAGGAACAGAGCCAGAATCTGGAGACGAGGTCAGGCAGGCGAATGGTCAATGTCCATAGGTCAGTCCGAGGAGTGGTCAACAAGGCAAGGGTCAGATGAAGTCAGAGGCAAACAGAGGTCTTGAGGCAGGCGGCAGGCAGGCGAGCAGGTCAGGAGCAGGCTGAGGTCTTGAGGCAGGCGGCAGACAGGTGAGTCATGAACTAGCAGAGGTCGTAGGCAGGCAGTGGCAGGCAGGCAGGTCAGGAGCAAGCCGAGGTCAGTACCAGAAAGTCAGTCAGAGGGTACTACCTGGGTAGACAGACAGACGAACACAGGAATGAGGATGCAGGAACAAGTCAGGAACGGAACTGGAACAGAAGGATCCTGGAACGAGACTAGTAACAAGCGCAGAGACAATCTAACATACAAGCCGACCCGATTGCCAAGGCAAGGAAGTGGAGACAGGAACTTCCTTATATTGTAGCTCATTCAGGGCGCGCCGCAGAACCAAGACCCGCCCTCAGTCCTACAAGTGTTCGGGTGGTCTGCGTGCGTGCGCGTAGGGGCGTGACTAGCATGGCAGGAGACGCCAAACCTCGGCGTGAGACCTGGCACGCAGAGGAAGGCTCGGTGACCGCCGCCGCGGGACGCCAGGGCCTAGCTGGGCTAGCAACTACCGCGAGGGAGGTCGTCCCGGGACCCGCTGAGGAACTATGCAGGTGAGCGGTCCCATGTACTGGACAGCCGCAGGCGGGGCGCCTAACAAACTCTCTCTCTCTCTCTCTCTTTAACCAAAGGAGCCCTTGTGATTTGCTCAGAGGCAGATTAGCGTCAATGCCTTTGGTTATGACCCTTGCTAAATACGTCACCAATTCTTCAAAGCTATGCTGGGTAGACAGAGAGTGTGCCCACACTCCAGATTATTTCTCAGTGAGGGATAACTGCTGGAAATATGTGGAGTTTTCCGCCACACATCAATCTCATTTCCATAGACTGATGTAGTAGTTGCTGAGTATATTACATTGCATTACACTCCAACAATGGGACCAGGGCTGCCGGGGGTGATTCTATAATGAGGCAGGGTGAGGCGGTCGACTCAGGCAGCAAAATTTTGAGGAGGCAGAAAGTGCTCCCTCCAAATACCCCTGCAATTGCTGCCTCACAGCCTTGCTTAATGAAAGGCAGTGGGGCTCCCACACCCCACTGATAGGATAAAGGAAGACAAATGCGGAGGCAATGCACTTAATGAAGTGCGGCCCTGTGAGACACCAGCGGATAAAAATGAGGTGCTGGTGGGGTTCCCACTCCCTGCCAGCAAGAAGATGGACCCACAAAATGCCAGACCAGCATGGCCGTTCTGGAATATGACTGCTGGTTGGAGGAAGAAAAAGGAGAAGGGAGGAGAGGTGAGTGAGGAAGTAAAGAGAGGAGAGAAAAGGAGATGGGATGAAAGAGGTGAATGAGAGGGAAGGCAAGCAGTGAGTAGGGGGGTTGGTGAATCAAAAAGGAGGGATACTAAAGGGAGTTAGGGAGAGGGAACAGAAGGGGTATGAGTGAGAGATGAAGGAAGGAAAAGGAAGAGGTGAGTCAAAAGGGAAGTAAAGGCAGGGAGTGTGAGTGAGGAGGTAAGGGATGGAGGTGAGTAATTGAGAGGAAAGGAAGGGAGTGAATGAGAAGGAAGGGAATAAAATATCTCCCTGTCTAATTCTTTTTTTTTTAAACACCAAACTAACTAAGAACAGACTGTAGGTTTTGCACCTCCACCATCTGCTGGAGACAGAGAAATACTGATGGACTGCAGGTGGCACCTCGGGGTATAGGGCAGAGTCGGTCAAAACGTCTCTGTCTCCATCTGCTGAAGGGGAGGCAAAACTCAGCACTAATCCGGGTATGTACAGGGAAATGGAGATTATTAATAGCATTTCCAAATGTACACAAAGATTTTTTTTTTTTTTTTACAATTTCCAATAATGTTGGTTTGGCAATGTACCTGTCTCCAGTTGTCCTGGATATTTTCCTCTAATTTTAGACATAAATATTCTCTTAAGTTGATTCAAAAGTCTTTCAGATGAACAATACAGTAAGCTTTCAGACCCTGTGCATTGGCGCCATACTTTCAGAAACTGTTTTATCTTTCTTGTCCTTGGAAGCGCTGTAAAACACATAAGAAAAATCCCTAGTGGCTTATAGTCCTTATTTGTGCAATCCACCAATTAAAAGGTTACATACACGCCAATAGATACATGCACAGACACAGAAATATAAATGTATATATGTGTATCTGTGTATTTATAAGTATCTGATTCCATATAATAAGTTATTTATTTATTTTATTTATTTATTTGTGTTTTTCTATACCGGCATTCACGGGAGTACGTATCATGTCGGTTTACATAAAACAAGGGGTGATCAATACATTATAACATACATAACTAAAACATAAGAGTATACATTACAGTAGTATAAAACAAGTGCACGGAAGAGAAAGTTACAATAAACAGGGGTTATTCTAACTGGGATTAGAGTTAAAGGAAAGATAAACAAGTTTAATAAGAATTAGAACATTGTAGTGATTGGTTTGTAGTGATTGATTCCGTTTAGAAGGGAATGTTCAATTAAGTAATTGTTCTTTTAAATAAATATTTTATTTGATAGAAAATGTTCAGTATTGCTGTATTAGATTTTGCTGCAATTGCTGGAAGTGAATCCTTAAGGGTCTGGAAATGCTTTCATGAACAGCCATGTTTTCAGTCTCTTTCTGAAGGTTAGGAGACATGGTTCCTGTCTTAATTCTAAGGGGATTGAGTTCCATAGTGAGGGACCTGCTGTGGAGAAGGCCCGATCTCTCAATGTTATATGTTGGGTGGTATTGTTGTGTGGTACCTGTAGATATTCTCTATAAGCTTCTCTGATGGGTCTATTGGAGGAGTGTTTTTTGAGAGCTATTTGTAGATCGAGTGGAGCCAGCCCATGGATATTCTTGTAGATTGTGGTGAGGGACTTATGAATTATTCTATAATGGATTGGTAACCAGTGAAGGTCTTTGAGGACTGGTGTAATGTGATCTCTTCTCCTTTTGTTTGTTAGTATTCTTGCTGCCGTGTTCTGTATCAATTGGAGAGGTTTAGTATGTGCTGATGGGAGGCCTAGAAGAATCGAGTTGCAGTAATCAATTTTAGCAAATATTATTGCTTGGAGCACTGTTCTATAGTCATGGAAGTGAAATAGGGGTTTTATCCTTTTTAATACGTGCAGTTTGTGGAAGCAGTCTTTGGTTGTTTGGTTGATAAATGATTTAAAATTTAATCGGTTGTCTATGGAAACTCCTAAATCTCTTACTTTTGAGGTTTGCAAGTTGGCTGGAGGGTTTGTAGTGATTTTGCAATTGTCTGGAGAGATTAGAATGAATTCGCTTTTTGATTGGTTTAGAATTAAATTTAAGCTGGATAAGAGATCGTTGATTTCATGAGAACAATTTTCCCAAAGTTCTAGAGCTTTAGTGATGGATTCTTTAATGGGGATCAGAATCTGGACATCGTCGGCAAATATGAAGTGTTTAAGGTTCAATTTGTTTAGCAATTGGCAAAGCGGGAGAAGGTATAAGTTGAAAAGTGTCGGTGAAAGGGAGGAACCCTGCGGAACTCCTTGCGAAGATGGGTATCTGGGGGATTCTTTGTTGTGAATTTTAACCTTGAAACCTCTGTTTTCTAAGAATGTCTTGAACCATGTTAGTGCTGATCCTGCAATACCGATGTTCGCCAGTTGTTTTAGTAATATGGCGTGGTTGACAGTATCGAATGCTGCAGATAGGTCCAATAGAATCAGAAGGAAGGCCTGTCCTTTGTCTAGGCCCAATATAATGTAGTCAGTCAGTGAAATGAGAAGGGATTCGGTGCTTGATGCCTTTCTGAAACCAAATTGAGTAGGGAATAGAATTCCGTGTTCCTCTATGTAATCCGATAGTTGTGTGTTGACTAGTTTCTCCATCACCTTGGCAATGAAAGGCAGATTTGAGATTGGACGGAAGCTGTTGGGATCATTGGGGTCCAAGTTAGGCTTCTTAAGGAGCGGTTTGATGGATGCTAGTTTGAGGTTGTCTGGATAGAAACCCTGGGTGAATGAGCAGTTTATGATGTCTGCTAGGGTTTTGGTTATGGTGTCCGGAATTAGCAGTAGTAATTTTGACGGGATCTGGTCTAATGGATGCGATGAGGGTTTCATTTTTTTAAGAAGTGTTTGGATCTCTGAGGAAGTGGTGAGTTCAAGAGATTGGAGGGAAATGTCTTTATTATGGAGTACGTAATTGCTAGCTGGTGAGCCTGTATTAGGCTTTAATTGTGATAGCAGGTTCGTGATTTTCTTACTGAAGAAGAGTGCCAGCTCATCAGCTTTTGTTTGAGCTTGGTTAGGTGGTATGTCAGAAGGGTTTTCATGAGTTAGATTGGAGACAAATGTGAATAGCGCTTTAGAGTCGAATATAATGTTATGAATCTTTTGAGCGTAGAAGTCCCTTTTTGTTTTTAGAGTGGAGCTCTTGTATGAATGGAGGGCGAGTTTGTATGTAGAAAGTGTAGTGGGGGAAGGAGCTTTCCGCCATTTACTTTCTTTTTGACGTAGGTTAAGTTTAAGGCTTTTGAGTTCGTTAGAAAACCATGGCTGCCTTTTTGATGCACCTTGTTTGACTTTTTTTGTTATCCATGGACACAGTTTGTTTGCCACAGATTCTGTTATGTTGGACCAGGAATTTACGGCTGTATTAGGTGATGTGACATCTATGTGTGAGAGTTCCGTGATTAGATGATTGCTGAGTTCATCCGAGGGGCATACTTTTCTGTAAAGAAATGAGTGTTGAGGGGAGTGTTTATTGTTCGTTTGGGTCATTGAGAAGGTGGTGGAGATTAAAGAATGGTCTGACCAGGGAACTTTTTGGCATGTGGGTTGTACTGTATGTGTAATACCTGGGTTCACAAAGATTAGGTCCAGTGTGTGACCAGCTTTGTGGGTGGGTTCATTGATTATTTGTTTGAATCCCATTGCAGACATGGCTGTAAGAATGGTTTCGCAGCTGGTTGAGAGTGTGGGGTTATCAACGTGCAGGATGAAATCTCCTAGGATTATCGTTGGGAAGTCTGGTTTTAGATATGAAGCTAAGATTTCTAGGAATGGTGATGGATCTGCTTCTAGAAGTCCTGGGGGGGCATATACTAGAAGGATTAGTAGAGAGTCTGATTTGAAAAGACCTGTTTCCAATTTCGAGTCAGATTTGATTGGGTGCTGAGAGAATCTAAGATCTTTCTTAGCTGCTAAGAGAATGCCCCCACCCCTTTTTTTCTGTCGTGGGATAGAGAAAAAGTCGTAAGTCTGAGTTGGTAGTTGGTTAATTAATGCTATATCTGTAGATTTAAACCATGTTTCTGTTATAGCACATAGGTCTGGGTTTGCATCTAGGAGAAGATCATTTAGAATCAGAGATTTCTTGGATAGTGATTGAGCATTAAATAGAATCAGTGAGAACAGAGTGAATCCTAGAAGTTGTGTGATTGGAGTAATCATGATGGGGATGAGGGATTTGTAGGTTCGTTGATTGTAGAGTATGTTTGGTTTTCCTGAGAGTAGTGTTCTATGATGGAGAATCGGTATAGGGAGACCGTGGTACATTGTTTGCATTGTTAGGAGCGAAAGTGGTGTTAGTGAGTATTGGCTGAGTTGTCAGTGATTGGCTGAGTTGTCAGTGATGTGGCGACTGGATGTTAGATCAGTAGCTGAGTTGATTAGTTGGTGGCGTTTAGTTGTCTAGGTATTTGTTGGGTTGTCTGAGTTCACAATAGATGGTTGTTTGAGTGGTATTTGAGTTGTCTGGTGTTGGCGTCTGGTAGTCTGGGTAGTAGTTGCGTTGTCTGGTGTTGGCGTCTGGTAGTCTGGGTAGTAGTTGCGTTGTCTGGTGGTGGCGTCTGGTAGTCTGGGTAGTAGTTGCGTTGTCTGGTGGTGGCGTCTGGTAGTCTGGGTAGTAGTTGAGTTGTCTGGTGGTGGCGTTTGGTAGTCTGGGTAGTAGTTGAGTTGTCTGGTGGTAGTGTTTGTTAGTTTAGTTAGTTTTGTTTTTTGTGAAGTCTGTGAAGTCTATTTTCAGTCGGTGCTGTCTGTTCGTCTGCAAATGTGGAGTCCGGTTGTCTGAGCAGTGAAGAATTATTTTTGACGCTGTGTCGTTAGTGCAGACTGCGGCGTCTCATAGGGTTGTCTGTGTTGTAAAGGGCTTGCTTGTAGGATTGGTAGTCTGAATGCTAACTGTTTGTTTGGTAATGTTGTGCTGTGAATTTGGTTGCCTCTGTGGGGTACAGCTCCGCTCTTAGGGTCCGCACTAAGGGGCGCACAAAGGGGTAGATTTTAAAAGAAGCGCGATCAGCCTACTTTTGCTTGCGCATCAGACTCAAGCAAAAGTACGCTGGATTTTAGTAGATACGCGCGGAGCCGCGCGTATCCACTAAAATCCTGGATCGGCGCGCGCAAGGCTATCGATTTTGTATAGCCTGCGTGCGCCGAGCCGCGCTGCCTCCCCCCGTTCCCTCCAAGGCCGCTCCGAAATCGGAGCGGCCTCGGAGGGAACTTTCCTTTGCCCTACCCTCACCTTACCCTCCCTTCCCCTACCTAACCCACCCACCCGGCCCTGTCTACACCCCCCCCTTACCTTTGTCGGGGGATTTACGCCTCCCAGAGGGAGACGTAAATCCCCGCGCGCCAGCGGGCCTGCTGCGCGCCGGGCCGCGACCTGGGGGCGGGTACGGAGGGCGCGGCCACGCCCCCGGGCCGTGGCCACGCCCCGTACCCGCCCCCAAAACGCTGCCGACACGCCCCCGCAACGCCGCGCGCTCCGGCCCCGCCCCCCGACACGCCCCCCTCCGAGAACCCCGGGACGTACGCGAGTCCCGGGGCTCTGCGCGCGCCGGGAGGCCTATGTAAAATAGGCTTCCCGGCGCGCAGGGCCCTGCTCGCGTAAATCCGCCCGGTTTTGGGCGGATTTACGCGAGCAGGGCTCTGAAAATCCGCCCCAAAGGGGCAGGCCCCTTTGTCGCGCACCTTCGGCGCGTGACGCCCGGCGCGCGGCACCTGGTGTCTTGTCGTCTTTTTAAACGTGTGCCGGCGCGCTCGGGTGACGTCAGCGGCGCGACTTCGATGATCGGAGGCAGAGGCGGCGTCGGTCGGTCTGCAGGACTAGGCCCAACCCTGGTGGACTCCTCCCCGGATCGAGTCGCTCGGCCGGAGGGGCTGGATTGAGGCAGCGAGGAGCGGCTGTAAGCTGCTGTCCGAGAAGAAAAGGGCAGCGCAAAGGTAAGATCCCCGCGTGGCCGGGGCGGGGCCCACGGTGGTAGGGCGAGAGTTAAGGGCCTTACCCCGATGGGCTCGAGCGCCGGCTGCGCGGGCCTCTCTCCCAGCTCCTACTCGGGTCCGAAGATGGTTCCTTCACGGACCGGTCGTGTTGTGAGAAAAGTCAGTGTCTATCCATCTGTAATACTGTAGGAAGCTTCTTATTGGTTGTTGTGCATGCATTACAACAAGTAAATGTCCTAATGGCTAAAGCAAATCCAGGGGGAATAAGCATGCATCACAACCATGGCTGCCATGATAGCTGTTTTCAGTGGCTATGAGGCTGACCCAGGTGGCAGGAAAAGTTAGATGCAGCATGAAGCACTTAATCCTTCTCATGTCCATCAGAAGGGGGGGTTTGTTCAACTGGACAGATAGGCCACAGAGTGGGCGAGCCACCAGATGGGCAGGATGGGTGTTAGGCATGAGGTCAGAGTGAGTTTCACTTTCTCCTGCTACTCAGGTCAGTCTTGCCACTTGAACTGTACAGGACACCATACACAGGGCCCCAAGTGGACCAACCCAAAAATCTGACTCGGCAGGTAGGAGGAATTTCCCTCCCCCCCCCCCCTGCCAGTGAGAGGGAGGACTGGCTCAGCTGTGGGAGATGGGAGAGGGTGATGGAGATGCAGTGACAGATTTGGGATTTGCTACCTTAGGCAGAATTGGTGCGGCCAGCCCAGGCCTGATGAACAGAGATAGAGGAACAGTGGAGGGTGCGAGGAAATAAACTTGCCTTATGTACGACATAGGTGCCAGCTCTGGGAGTGCAGATGGTGCTTGAGCGCACCCTCCAGTACTGAGCAAAGTCCTTCATCCTGTCCAGGGATGGGTAACTTGTGCTGAGTTTAGCACCCCCAATCATTTTGAAAAGTTGGCCCCTGAGGCATACCAATGCTATGAAATAGTTGCACTGCCAATTCCTGTCATTTTTGACTGGCATTCTACTAGTTAAAAATATATTTGTGTTTAAGTATTCAACACTGTTGACTTTCTGGCAGTACTTTTTCCCCTGATATAATAGGTAGCATTGACTATATATATATATATAGAGAGAGAGAGAGAGAGACAGCGAGACACCAATATTTAGCACTTCTTAGCCGGATAAATAAGAACATATCCAGTTAAGTGGCAACCACTAAATATCCGGCTATGTTCAGCTGTTGATGCTTAGCCACATAAGTATTGATACAGTTAAGTAGATAGCCAGATATCTTGGGAGTGGGCAATGGGTGAATCAGGTGGGGCAACTTATCCAGTGCCTGTATTCAGCCTTATCCGGTTAAGGTCAAGTCTAAAGTTATCAGGCTAGCTAGAACTGATCTGATTATATTCAGCAGCACAGCCATGCTGCTGAATATCTCTTCTAAGTTATCTGGATAAGTTATACCCCAATAACTTAGATAACTGAATATCTTTGAATATTGGATGCAACATATTTTGTCGCTTAAGTATCGTACTTACTCTCTTCAATGGAGATAAAGTTCCCAGCTTTATGAAAATATAGAATAGAAAGAGTTTCTAGAACTTGACTCTGCCAGGATAATTCTTCCAAAATGCTGTTTTGAACAATTTGTGCTATATTTGGTGAAATCAGTTTCTGAAATGCAAAGAAGCATTAGATATCAGTTATAATATCTACAAAATATCACTTTTTTCCTGCTTCATTTTTTTCAGTGAATTTGGCAGACTTTGCCCTGTAGCAGTGAATGGCCACCAATAGCAATTAAACTGGTTCCCTGTGCAGGGCCGGTGCTGCTCTTTTTGCTTCCCGGTGCAAAAAATTACTGTGCTCCACCCCCCCCCCCCCCCCCAATTCATTCAGTGCCTGTCCCAGGCCCATCAAATAAAGCCCAGTTCCGTCCTGCAATCTATAATTTAAAAAAATGACATGCCCCCACCCCACCCCACCCCCAGAACCCATGGATAAGGAAGTGTATTAGGTACCCTAGGGAAACCTTACAGCCTTGCACATACCCCTCCCCCCCTCCACACACACACACACACCCTTTACAGATATACACAATTAAACGATGCATTTATAACAAATTTTACATGACGTCTTTTGAGGCAAAATCATCACTTACAACAAGCACATTATATTTACATGCACCGCTGTGGTGTGAGCCAGAAAACCCTGCAAAAAAGACACTTCGAACTCCTATGGAATTAGACTTTTTGTAATGCATAGTGGATGTGAGCTTGGCCCTCAGAAAGCCATGAGCAAAAAGAATTACCATTACAATATAGCAATGGTAACCTCCCAATCCAAAACAACCCTAACAACCTTATCTATGAAAAGGCAACGCTGCACAAGTTACACCAGGCCCTAGAACACCAATAAAAGCTCTTATTAGGATATCAGGCTGATACAGATCCCTACACAGAAATTACATGCCAGCAAAATACCTCACTTTGGTCACATATGCAAATACAGAATAAAGAGATCAGAAAGTGTAAACAGAAATGTGCTGAGAAGAACTGAATTGGGACCCACAACATGCAGAGCAACAATGGAAAAACAGAAACATTACCATTCTTCATAAAACATTAAATAAAATCAAGAAATATAAAACAATCATAATAGTAAAGTCATATTAAAAAAAGAATATTTCAAACTAGTTAATGAATGGAAACAAAAAAAAATATTTAAAAAAATCTGATGAATAAAAATTCCAATTAAAAATGTTCTATTCCCCCCTCAAAAAATATATTTCAAAAGAGCAGAATCATCAAATTACCACCCAATAATTAAAACTAATAAGGATTTAAAAATCTGCTCTCCATACCTGGGTTCTGATTTCCAGTCACCCTGAGATTGTCATGGATTGGGGGAGGTAGGGCTGCACAAATTTTATCTTCTCTCTCAGACACATGCACAACACCACATTCATTCTCTCACACACACACATACACAGGCTGCCTCTCCCTCATCGATACATTATATGTGTGTGTGTGTGTGTGTATGCCTGTGAGAGGCTATATGTGACACACAGACTCTCACATAGACACATTCAAGTCACACAGGTTCTCACATAGACACACACATAGGCACTTGCACAGACATACACAGACACACACACACATGCACACACAGGCTCTCACTCATTCACACATACATACAAGCTCACAAACACACACACACACACACACATGAGATAAGCTCCACCAGGGTCCCGCAGACCTCCTGCTGTCTTTGGGCCATGGTGGGATGAGCACCACCACTACGCTGCGGGCCTCCTGCTATTTTCGGGCTGTAAGGCCCACCGATCTTCCTGCTTGGGTGGGGAGGGATCGGAAACTGTGCGCAGGTGTGCGTGCACACATGCCCGTACCCAGAAGTTAGGTCTCTCCTTCCGTCGCCAGCGCTCTCCTTCTTCGGCTGCCGGCTGGTTAGGCTCCCCTGCTGCTACGGGCTCACCGTTTCCCTGGGTTGCCAATCCATTCAAATACATGGCATGCACACCTGGTTACGCCGGGCCTGTCCCTGTGTCAGTATCAGTGGTGGCAAAGCTAAAGCCTGAATGACATGGAAACTAAGCTATTCCCTCAACTCCATCTCAGTGAAGTCTTAGTAATGCTCTGATTCTGCTCCTCCTTGCATCCCCTCTCTAATCTCCCACACAATCTGGCATATACACACAGTATACGCCCTACACCAATCCCTTCTCTCTCACACCCATCTAACCCCTAGATTGATCAAAATGCGATAATACATGGATAACGCCAGCGATAAGAAAATGGGGTGTGTTTAGGGTAATTTTAGAATTACCCCCTGGTGTGGTAACATAGCACTTGTGGTGTGGTAAACTTTTCACACCTCACAATACTTCCTATTTCAAGGGGGAGGAGAGAGAGAGAGAGAGAGAGAGACAGACAGACAGACAGACTGACTGACTATCTATAAGGCCTTCATAGTAGTCAAGTATTTATATGCCTATAAGAGGGTCATCTAATAGCTCGAGGTGAGGTGTTGGTGGTGGTTTAGGGACCAGTTTATCATGCAGAGTGAGACGTATGAACAGCACAGTACACGTCGATGAAGATTAGACTTCATTTGGCGTGAGGAAAGTCTCAGAAAGATGAAATTTCTACTATGTTCTCTCACCCTAGAAATTTCAAAATAAAAATAAAATGCTTCCAATAAAAAGAAAAAATAGGGAACCATTTTTATATGCATTAATTACCAAGCATCTTGTGAATCGCAGGGCGCAGTTACACTCTTGGGGGCTTATGCATGATTTATGCGCGGTTGGGCATTGTTTTGGACGCGCTAGACTAGCGCCCGATGCAACAAGGAGATTAGCGTGTCCAAAACGTGAGCCCAAACAAATGTGTACCGGATAGTGCCTGTCAGATGACATTAGATATTACCCACCCTCCTCCGATGCAGTAAAGCACTGGGCGCCCAACAAACACCTGAGGAGTTTAATTCCAGCCTCGGAGGTGGAGTAAAGTCAACTTGAAGTCAAGAGCTCATGAAAAACATTAAAATCAGGTTCTCTGTGTTGCTATAAATGTGTCTTCCTCCTTAGTATCGCTCTGACACGTCACTGCTTTTGGTGGAGAAAAATAAATTGTATATTTTGACTTTGATTAAAAGAAACCCACTTTTCTTACGGCCACACAACTTGGACGTCCATAGCAAGGGGCGCCTAATATTTTGCTGAGGTTGTTGAAATGAATTATAACAAAAAAAAAAAAGAAGCGGGATGAAAACAGACGCTTGTATCGAGCGCCCGTCGCAATAAACTGTCGAGCGCTATTGACGCCCAATTCTCCTTTAGCGCGCGCCCTTTCTAGCGCTGCCTCTCATTTAAACATTGCATCGGGCGCCCAGGGGGGTGTGGCCGCGCACACGTTGAAGAGAACGGGCGCTCAGCACATAGCGCCCATTTTCAGCGCGCGCTTTTCTGCCTCATTCTTCCCTTTTACTGCCCCCAGCTCTTACCTTTAAAAGGGCTTGGCAGATTTGAAGGTGAATCATCAGAAGCAAATCCAAGTCCTCATTCCCTGTTGTTAACTCTTTGCTTGCCATCTTCTCGCCGCAGCCCAGGGACTTGCGGGCAGCATCCTGGAAAGTGCTGTTGCTAAAACTGTTAGCGGGGAAATTTCTGTTACATGTGTGGCACCTAACTCAAATGTGCAGTAAAAGAAATCCCATCATGGCACAGTCTGTGAAAACGCTCCAACCAGGAATCTGGCCAGAAAAGTGAAGGAAATTAATGCGCACTACAGTACAGCTTGGTTTTGTAACTTAAATCTTAGGGTTTGAGAGTTATATTAACAAATTGTGGAAGGTATGAGAATGATGTTTAGATACCGATGAAGGCGTACATTTGTGCGCTACCCGGTGCGCACAAATGTACGATTTTATAACATGCGTGCGCAGCCGCCCGATTTTATAACATGAGCGCAGCCGCGCAGCCGCGCGCATGTTATAAAATCCAGGGTCGGCGTGCGCAAGGGGGTGCACACTAATGCACCTTGCGCGCACCAAGCCCTAGAGGAGCCCCGATGGCTTTCCCTGTTCCCTCCGAGGCCGCTCCGAAATCAGAGCAGCCTCGGAGGGAATTTTCCTTCCGCCCCCCCCCCCACCTTCCCCTCCCTTCCCCTATCTAATCCGCCCCCAGCTCTACCTAAATCCCCCACCCACCTTTATTTTGTTATTTACGCCTGCCTCAGGTGTAACTTGCGCGTGCTGCCGGTGCGCGATCACCCGGCACGGCTGCTGTGCCGGATGACTCGGTCCCGCCCCCGCCCCTTTCACGAAGCCCCGGGACATGCGCGCGTTCCGGGGCTTGCGCGCGTCGCCGGGCCTATGCAAAATAGGCTCGGCGCGCGTAACCATTTTAAAATCCGCCCCTTTGCTTTTTTTATTTCCGTTTGTTTCATTTTCTTGAACCGAAATAAACAGCAAAGGAAAAAAGAAAAAAATGGAATGAAAAATGGGGCTGGGATATCCCCTCCCTCTGTCACCAAAAGAAGCAGTTGAAATTGGGGCAGGAGCAATTCCCATTTGCTCCTGCCCTGCTGGGTCCCATTTTGAAAATGGCGCTGGCCAGCCCTGGCCTTCCCCTCTGATGCCACCGCCCCAGACTCCAGCATCTGTGGGTTAAAAGGGGCAGTTTTCTAGTTGCTCTTGTCCTGCTGGGTTGCTGTTTCAAACTGGTGCCAGTGGGCCCTGAGGCTGGCACCACTGCAGGTAGGAACAGATAAACCTCCAGAGCACAAAATGGGTCCATCAGTGCCATTCGGAAAGAGCGATCTGGGACTTATCCCTGCCCCTTTGACCTGCAGGTGAAGGTAAGTGATTGGGGGGGGGGGGGGAGGGGGGGGTCCTACTCCATTCGAAAACAAAACAAAATGAAAAGAAATGAAATTAAAGCGCATTCCCCAGAACCAACGTTAGCAGAACTTACTGCAAAAAAAAAAAAAAGCCATTTCCTAGTTCTGCAGCTCCGCTTAAATAAATGTGCAGTACAATGTACTAATTAGGACCCTCAAGTTAATTATTGAGGAAGTTGCAGCATCAGAAACGTGGATTCTCTGGTGCTGAATAAGTTGGACTCTTGCAAATGAAGTGATATCAAGTTATTTATAGCCAAGGGCGCATGGGGTTTGCAAATTATCTGGGGGCTAATTGATTTATTCATCACTGGCATTGCTATGAATCTCTCTTGTCATGCCTAAATGCCCTTATCATCCCGGCACACCCTGCTCTCTACATTGGAAAGCTATTTTGGTAGGGCTAGGCTGAGTAGGCGGAGAACGAAGCAGCTGGAGGTTGCACAAGGTTTTATGACGTAGTCCTGATGCAGCGCAACTAGCGAAACATGGCCATGTCGGCTTGATGTTGGATAAGTACTATTGAGGCTGCGTTATCTGGATATTGTTCATAGAGTTACGATGACATATAAGAGATATCAAGCACCTTAGTAAATAAGTGGAACATTTTATTGAAAAGTATTTTATAAATGACTGGATAAAACATTGTTTTGGGAATCTAACATGTCACGAAAGGGTTTTTTTTCCCTGTGAATGCAGCCTGCCTGCAGGCTTAAAGCTATAAAACACAATAGCTGTCTGATGTTTTCCCTTTCTAATTAAGTAATATATAAATAAGTAAACAAAATAAAAATCAAAGAACATTTCAAAAAATAAAAGCTATAGACATATAGGGGCAGATTTTCAAAGGCTACGCGTGTAACATATGCGCGTAACCCCAGAAAATCTGCCCCTGCGCGCGCCGAGCCTATTTTGCATAGGCTCGGCGGCACGCGCAAGCCCCGGGACGCCCGTATGTCCCGGTGCTTCGAAAAAGGGGCAGGAAGGGGGCGGGTCCAGGGGACATGGTGGCGGCCCCGAAGCCTCCTTTGTTGCAGCCGGCCGGCGCGCGCAAGATACGCCTGCTTTGGGCAGGCGTAAGAAATAAAATAAGGTGGGGGGGGGGGGATTTAGGTAGGGCTGGGGGGTGGGTTAGATAGGGGAAGGGAGGGGAAGGTAGGGGGGACCGAAAAAAAAGTTCCCTCCAAGGCTGCTCTGATTTTGGACTCGGAGGAACGGGGAAAGACACCGGGGCTCCCCTAGGGCTCGGCGCGTGCAAGGTGCACAAGTGTGCGACCCCTTGCGCGCACCGACCCCGGATTTTATAATATGCGCTCGGCTGCACGCGCTTGTTATAAAATCGGGCGTAGATTTGTTCGCGCCGGGTTGCACAAACAAATCTACGCCCGCGCGCAGGTTTGAAGATCTGCTCCATATTATTTAAATGCTGATGTGTATTTGGAAGTAACTCACTTTAAAGGAAAAAAATCGTTTTTAGGATATGAAAGGTTTAGTGCAAAGAAATGGATTAAAGAAATGTTGGGGGACTGTAAATGTATAAATATTCACCAGTGTGCTGTGTTTTGAGGATGTGAAGGCTACAGAAGAACATATGGGTGCAGTGTAAAAGAGTTTTAAGTAAAATGGATGGTTAGAATGGTTAGATGGTGCAGTCTACAATAGATTTTTCAACTTTCTGACTTTAAGATAAAGGTGATTTTGTGTCCTTTTAGGAGGATAAGTGAAAGTTCATAGTGCTCATTAATTTGCTAAGGCGAAAGAAACCTTTAAAGTCTATGGTGTGGTTCTGCAGAAGCTGAGTGCGGCAGAGCCTCAGAGAAGTGCACATTGGAAGGTGAAAGACATCACAGAGGTGTAACCAGTGGTAGATACTTACACTATGATGGCAGACTGAGGACTGTGAGGCCCATCTGGTCTGCAATGCCACAGACCCCCCACCCACTAGTGCTTTTACCTCTTGCTGTGTGTTCTGACACTGCCAAACAGAGAGAGCTCATCGGCACTGAAGTCTGTATTTAAGAAGTCAAAACTTTCTAAAACTTTCTCGACCATTAAACTCTCCATTGATGACTGTCTGTGGCTGGAAGCTTTTGGCTGTTGGTAAATAGAAGCATAACATTATCACAGTTCAGATCATTTGTAGCAGATTTAATATGCACGCACCAACAGAATTTTGTTTCTTCCCCATTGAAGGCGCAGTGATGTCATACCTTTAATTTGTCCTTCAGGGATAATACACGGTGCCTCAGTTCCCGGAGGTTTGCTTGCCCCTGAATGTGTGCTTTGAGAAGGTCTAAAACCTCATCCAGTTGCTTCTCAGTTAGACGTGTTTTGCCATTCACATTTTCTCCATTGGCAATGCTCAGCCCACTTCTTTCACTGCCAGAAATTGTGCTCTCCGCTGCTAGTGACCTGCCCATCAACCTCTGTCTCACAGACTCTCTGCTGATATTTTCATCAGGGCCCGGTTTTATTGGCTTGATAGCTTGCCGGGTTCCATAATGAATGGGCGTCTCCTTTAGAATATCTAAAGTTGCATGAGATGTGGGCTGTCGCGGATCCTCTGGATGCCTTTTTTCCGTAAGAATCTCCCGAGGGCAGCAGTACTGCACAGTCCCATCATCTGACATGGTGGTCTTATTCTGGCCTGTATCTATAGTTTTATTGTCAGAATTCTTATTTGACTCCGAATGGCTGTGGTTTTTACACCTCACATGACCATCAAAATCACCGCCGACCAAGTAACTCAGTATGCATGTTGCAGAGACCTCAGTGGGTGCGGAAGATAATGCATTCTCCAGGTTGTTATGTTGCTGCTGTAAAAGAGACTGAGAGGAATACAGATTACGTGATGTAGGATTAGAATTTCACAAACAAACAACAGATAAAGGGGCCGATGCGATACAGTGCGCCCAGCCAAGCGCGGGGGTTGTAGAGACGCTAACTAATCCCCTTATGCAATAAGGGGATTAGTTATGCAATAAGGGGATTAGCAATAAGGGGATTAGCGCCTCTACAACCCGCATCCAACATGGAGTGAATGTAATAGCTCTCATCACATGCAAATACATGTAAATGAGGCTATTTAGCTATTCAACCCCTATGCAGAGGTGTTTGAACTTGTATGCATAGCTTTTCCTTTTCAAAAGCATACGCAAACATCACCTAAAATTTCCTAGGTACAAATTAGCAGGCGTAACTGTGTGCAGGTAATTGTGATAGGGTAATTTTCAATAGCAAACATATGCGTGCAAGTTTTCTTTGAAAACTGGGGTAAATCATGCATGCATTTGCCGACTTTCTTATGCAAGCTTTTCTTTTGCTGAACCATGATCAAAATGATGTGAAATCCATCACATATTCGTCAAGTTTCAAAAACAGACCTTGTATGCAAAATTTGCTGATTTAGAGTGGCACATTCAAAGCACTTTCAGCACTCGATAGCTGGATAAGTAGGACTTATTCGGCTATTTAGCAGGCTGCTGAGTATCTGGGCTTATTCAGCAGCCGCCAGATATCTGATAAGTCACTTATCTAGCTATTTTTTAGCTGCATAGAAAGTGGGCGAGCACAGGGCAGATCAGGGCGGCACTACTTATCCAGTTAAATTAAGTTATATTCACTCTTATCCCGTTATGTTAATCAGATAACTTAGACCAGCCATAGAGTTGGTCTAACTTAGCCAGATATAACTTATCCAGCTACATAGTGATTTGTGCGTGGATATTTAGCAGCATAGCTGTGCCGCTGAATATCCTTTGTAGCTTTGCCTGTTCACGTGCATCTGCTTTCAGGGAGGGTATAATTTTGTTTGAAATACACGTGCATAGATTTGAATATGGAGTCTATGTGCATACGTTTCCCCCTCCCCCACACGACCCAAACACACCCCCAGGAATGCGTGAACCTTTAGTAGCATGGAGGGTAGGCTTCTTTCAGACAATTGATTTACCGAGGTGAAATTCTTTTCACCTATATAATTTTCCAAGGATTTCTACGGGCAAAGTAGTGCTTTACCTACAGAAATGGCCCTTTACAAAATTATGTGACAGATACGTGCATAAAATTATGTTCCTACACAATGCATACACAAAGTTTTAAAGTGCAGAGGTGACAAGCGTTCCAGGAGTTGGAGTTTAGGCAGGGATGGGACTTAACACGCATATTTTTTTAATTTTAAAATGCATGCGTAAATTATCTCAGCAAAACTAAGCATACCAAATAGCAAACACAATTACGTGTGCAAAGTTTTGCTGGGATAATTTTCAAAGCAGACTTATCTGTGTAAGTCCATTTTGAAAACTGGTGTAACCTACTCACATATTTATCAGCTAACTTATGTGCGATGCTATAAAATTACTATCTGTGTACACCATGCCCACCCCACATACGTGGCGAGTGTGCACCATATGATGCTGCATATACACAACTGCTTCAGAGGGTTCTCAGTTTATCCTTAATAACGGAGGTACTTACAAGACAATATTTCTCTTTGAAGTTAGGGGTATTTGGTGGGGTCCAGTTATATAAGGAGGCTTTTCTGCTGCCGAGATTAAACTTGGGTGTAGCTCCGGCGGACAGCATCAGTTTATCACTGTCAAAAGGACTGGTGGAAAAGGAAATGGAAGTGTAAGCTTTTAACAAAGACCAGAAAAGCCTCCACAGCAGCAATGCAATAAAGGATGTGTGGGCAGGGAGGGGCAATTTTCAGGATCTTTACCAATGTGCAGAATCCATGGGTAGTTTCATACTGGCGGGCCTGGTAGGCAGTTTGGAAAAAAAGACCATACACACAGTTTTTCTTTTGAAAATGTGCTTACATGGGTGCAGACTTTGCACCTCCTTTTTTTTAATGCGGGCAGAGGAAGGGGGGGGGGAGGGGGAACTCCCCTGAGCTACACTCACCCCAGGAAAGTCTCCTTTTAATGCTGTAAAAAATATGCACATTCTGAACTCCTCACTTACTTTTTAGCAACCCTGAGGGCGGCAAACTTTATAGGGAGGCCAGTTTAGCCAGGGAAATGACTTTGAAAACTGTCCTCTAAATTTTCAAAGGCTTCTTTAGGATCTACGTGGGTGAAAGCCAGGGGTTACTCAGTTAGGTAAGACTTGTCCTTAGTGGATTTTCAGCCTGCTAAAAGTATGTCTGTACTTTCACAATGCATGCACCTTCAGCCAAGGTAAAAAGGGGCATTCCAGGAGGCGTAACTTGGTGGAGGGAGAAAATTATGTGCATAGATTTAATTTTCAACAATGTAAGTAAATAAGGCTACTTCATGGCCTCATTTGAGATGACAAAGTATATTATCTTCTTTTTATCAGCATAGCAATCCAAACACAAAAATCATGTCAGTTCTTTGTGTTTGAAGATCAGGTTAATTTGCACAGGCTGAAAAGTACGCACGGGCTCCTCTGTTAGGCAAACACAAAACACCAATTCCCCAGTAGAATTTTATAACTTTTCAATTATTGAGTTTGTAGGACCTTCATGAATACAACTTGAAAATGTCAGCAAGCCGTATAAACCTCTGGTCCAACTTTATTTTAATTTATTATCAACAGTTCAAAAAAATTACTTTTTGTTTTTCTTTTTATATTTTTTTTTAAATATCATGAAGGTCCCGGGACAGGTACTCCGCAAGAATCTCAACCAAAGCGGGAGAGCAAAGAACTTTCAAAACTTATCTTGAGTGTCCATCTTGATCACGACCCCCGACATGGCCATTTTCCATAGCGTTCTGCTTCAGGGGGTTCTCTTTCCAAATTCACCGCGCTCTCAATTTCTATCGTAATACGTTTGCATCCCGAACTGTCCCCAATCCTTTCCTCCATCCACTTTTTTATAAATATATAAGACCTTTAAAAATGGTGTCAAACTCTTTCATTCAAGCGTCAAAAAGCGTAATGATGTCATCAGTTAAATCAGAGAATACCAATTAATAACTTCATTAAGACCTTCAGGCGCCACTGCATTTAATTGAAAAATCCAGCATTGTTCTCGTCTATTCAAAAATGCCATCCCATCCCCTCCTCGGGGTGAAGCACTGATTTTCTCCAAAATAGCAAACCTAAGATCACGACATTGGTGATTTTTATCTTTACAGTGGGAAATCTAATGGTGCAGTCAATTTCTGGGTTTTAATGCAACTTTTGTGCTCCACAAGTTGTGTCCGGATTTTCCGCTTGGTCCGTCCAACATAGATCATATTGCATGGGCACTGTAGGACATAGATGACATTTGTAGAATTACAATTTGTGGAATGATTTAAAAAGACCTTGCGGTTCGAACCCAGATTTATTTATTTATTTATTTAAAACTTTTCTATGCCGTCGTATAGCAGAGCACCATCACAACGGTTTACAGTTAGGCACAAATATGTGGTTTCTGATTTATCCAAAGGGTGCCATTATTATACGGTTACATAGTTCGATAATATACTCTAAATGGGAAAGGGTGTGATTACCATTTACTATTAACTGTCTTTATAATTTAATACTTAAATTGTGAGAAAATAAGAAAAGTAAGCAATACTGCTTTTTCTTGGTGAATTCCTGCTTTGTGTATGTGTTATTCCGTTACCTCACTGTTCCTTTTAAACAAACACATTGTTCCTTTTAAACACATTTAAACACACTGTTCCTTTTAAACACATTGTTCCTTTTAAACACAAGTCGCTCATCTTGCAAGCGCCACAAGGGGAATTACCTAAGCGTTGATCTTGACGTCCTTCTTCAGCTGTAGGTTTTACAAGGGCCCTCACTATTTTATCTCATAAATTGCGATTTCTCGCAAATGCGACCCGGGGAGTATTTTCCAACCCCTGGTGTAGGGATACTATGTCCCAATGTTTCCGCAAAATATCAACAATGTTTTGGGCTCTATTGCTAAAGTGTAATACACACACCAACTCTTTGGACTCACAGGTGGGTTTATACCCCAACAAAAGTTCCTTATTAGCAAACAGTGCCCGTTTGTATGCCTTCTTAATAACGGCCCGGGAGTAGCCTCGTTCACAAAATCTAGCCCACATGTCTTTAAATTGAATTTTAAATTCATCCAACGAGGAACATAAAGTCTTAATGAAGTTATTAATTGGTATTCTCTGATTTTACTGATGACATCATTACGCTTTTTGACACTTGAATGAAAGAGAGTTTGATGCTATTTCTGAAGGTCATATGTTTGTAAAAAAGTGGATGGAGGAAAGGATTGGGGACAGTTCGGGATGCAAATGTATTGCGATAGAAATTGAGAGCACAGTGAATTTGGAAAGAGAACCCCCTGAAGCAGAACGCTATGGAAAATGGCCATGTCGGGGTCGTGATCAAGATGGACACTCAAGATAAGTTTTGAAAGTTCTTTGCTCTCCCGCTTTGGTTGAAATTCTTGCAGAGTACCTGTCCCGGGACCTTCATGATATTTTTAAAAAAATATAAAAAGAAAAACAAAAAATAATTTTTTGAACTGTTGATAATAAATTAAAATAAAGTTGGACCAGAAGCTTATACAGCTTGCTGACATTTTCAAGTTGTATTCATGAAGGTCCTACAAACTCAATAATTGAAAAGTTATAAAATTCTACTGGGGAATTGGTGTTTTGTGTTTGGTTATAGTTTCCTCAGATTTCCGAGGTTTGTTTTGGGGCCCTGTGTTTGATTATCTCATCTGTTAGGCGCCATATTGAAAATTTACACTTAAGTGAACAGCACAGAATGCACGCCTTACTTTATTTTTACATAATTGGAAGAAAATCAATATATTGGCTTTTGTTGTTCATATGATACCATTAACAATTTCAACAACCCTGTTCCCAAACTGCATACAGTCTAAGCAAGCACAGAGAGGTTAGGGAAGACCAATTGATGCTCAGAGCTCTTGAACAAGTCAATAGCAGACCCTACCATTTTCTGAGGTTGGAAGAAATTTCAAGAGACTCTTGATGCTGTATAGAAATATTTTAGTTTCAAAACCTGGAACTCTTTGCTCTAAAATGATTAGGATCAAATCTGAAATGATAACATCTCACCATCTTGTTTGTTGGCAAATTTCCGTGAAATACAAAAAAACCCAAAAACCCAACTATTTTCAAAGTCAAACTTAAAATCAAATCAAGCTATAGGAAAAAGGCAAACTAAGCCCAATAACCTGCGAGCAAATTCAAATAAGCAATATCGATGCGTGGAGATCCCTCTGAGATCTCCATTAGATGGCTGTAACCTAAGCCCTGGGTTAGGGGACGGGGTAGTGCATGCCATTGAGGCTGCTGGGTTGGTCAGTTCCAGTCTGTATAAAAGCAGGAAACCTGTGTGGCAGTTTTGAGATGGATTTTGAAGGAGGAGGAGGATTCTTTTTTTTTTTTTTTAGTTGTCTGGTCTCCAATTTTAAGCTCCATGGTCAGAGATTTGGGAGAAGGGCGAGGCACAGCCCTGTCCAATACCCAAACTAGTACATTTTAAAACCCGCGCACAAGCATGGCTGAGTCGATTTTATAACATGTGTGCACGTTATAAAATCCAATGCCCACGCGCACAAGCCCTAAATGTCCAGAAGGGTTTGTCTCGGTTGGTATGTAAGTGAGAAATGTTGTAGAGTTATTTTTGGAGCTGTTTGTGAATCACTTTTCCTGGCCTTGGGAGGACAGGCTAGCGAAGATCTGCTTCTCCCATCCTACAGCACATACACGAACAGTGGTGACTTGCCACAAGAGTTTTTGGCTTTTTGTATTGGAGAAGATGTTTGTCCAGTTTCGGTTTTGAGAGGAAGTTTCACCCACCCTTCCTGCCCATAAGAAGGGAGAGATGATTTTTTTTCCCTGCTGTGCTGCATGTTGGGAACGTTTGACCAGAAAGATCCGATTTAACCTCGGAGATGAGGGTGGCTGTGCAAGACGTCTCTACCCCAGGAGCAGACAGGACTGTGTGGACCGGAGTCTGTGCGAGCAACAGTGACCTCAGCTAATTTTTCTACCTTGGGAAGGTTGATAGAGGAACCTACTAAGGAGACTTGCTTCCAAAATCCGGGAGGGGAGGTTATCTTAGTGCCAGTCACCCTGGGGGACACTCGCCCAGAGAAGCACGATTGCAGACTGTGGTCAAAGTGTGAAACACAGAAACGAAGACAGAAAAGGACCAAATGGTCCATCCAGTCTGCCCAGCAAGCTTATGGTAGTATTTGCCGCGCCGTGCAGGATACCCCCATTCTTATCAGTTTTTTCAGACCGTAAACGTCAGGGCTCTCAGTTGTTGTTTGAATCCAATTCCCCGTTACCCTCATGCTTATCAGTGGATGTAACAGTGAGAAAATGTGTTTGGTGCAGCACACAGTTACTGGCACAGGGACAAAATATCATCAGAGAGGAGAGTGCAAGTACACCCAGCAAGGAGGAGTTTCCTCCTGCGCTTTGGGTCCTGGAGGTTCAGCCTCCCCTGCTATCAGAGGACTTTGCCTGAGGACTGAGTGTGGCACCTGCACTTCATGGCTCAAATCCCAAAGTAGGGCTACAGAAGAACGAAGGTGCCAGATCCCAGCTCCAGTTCTGAGTTGGAGACCCAAAGGAGCAGGTTCTTGATACCTTTCATTGGTGCAGCAAAGGAATTACTCAAACACGAGCTTTCAAGGCCATACAGGTCCCTTTTTTTTTTTTTCAGAAGCCAAGGATGAGTCACGACTCTGCTTTTCTCTTTCTCTCAGACTTTTGCGAGCAATCACACTACTCGGTCCAGCTAGACTATATTATTTTCTTTACTCCATCTCCGACACTCTCGATTTAATCAAAAACAACACGTACACAAAGCAAAACCTGACTCTTGTCAGAGGCCTAAGTGCATTCTTTGGCTCAGCGAACACAATAGGCTCTCTCTCTCTCTGTACTGGATCCCTGACTGCCGGGTGTAGCTCTTGGGTCTCGGAAAGCTTTTAAATGCTGAATCACGGGGTTCACTCGCAGGCGCACATATTAAATTAATCTTTCGGGGTTTTTTTTCTTTTTAACTTGGGGAGCATCACTCAGTATTGCATCGCACTCTCCCACAGAAACGAATGGTGTTGCAAAAGAATTTTCTTTTATTTGCAGAAGGCTCACCACAGCTCATGCGTGAGGAAGGTTTTGGCCCCGTACTCACATGGAGCAGGATTCAGTAACAAAGAAAACACTAAAAAGAAAACAAAACATACAGCAGTCCACCTGCAGAATCCTCTGAGCTCTCAGACCTGTTTCTGGCACCTGTAATTTATACGGGCTGAATCAGTGAAACTAGTGCACTCCCAGCCCAGCAGTTCGCACCAGCTCCTCCTCTCAGCAGTCTTTCACAGACTTGAGGCTTTTCCTCTGCTCACTAGAGGTCTCATTTCCTCCACACAAAACATACAACAGATGACAAGATTTAAAGACACGGTAGCACTCAAAATTCATTTTTTTTCCTGCAAAAGGAAAACTGTGAGGCCAATATTTAGCAAGTCGGTTTGTGGACAGGTTATCTGGCTAAAGTTAGTCTGATATCTTGTCCTTTATATTCAGCGGGATAAATATCCCGCTGAATATACTTGCCCAAAGTTATCTGGTTACATTTAGCCAAATAACTAAAAAACCTAACCGGCTATGGGCCTCATTTTCTAAAGTATCGCAGGCCTGCGATACTTTAGGAAATGAGGGGCGGGCCTGCGCTAGCCGGCAGCGATCGCACCGTTGCGGTGTGATCGCTGCCGGTTTCGCACCCAATAGCGCTATCATAGGAGGTGTAGCTATTGGGAGCGAAATAGGACGCAAAAAGGGCCTTACCTTTTTGCTGTCCGCGGCGTCGGCACAGAGTCGGCCCCAGTGACTCCCCGACTCCTCCTCTTCCGGGGCCGACACCGCCCCCACTCCGCCCCCATTAGAAAATGAGGCCCTATGTTTGAATATAGCTGGTGAGATTTATTAGTTATCTGGCCTTGTGTGGCCGGATAACTCCCTACTTAACTGGATATCTTGAAAATAAATCCGGTTAAGTAGTGCTGTAAATAGAAAAAAATATAAAGAAGTAGTTTAGTTTATTATTTGGATTAATAACAAATATAATATAAATTTAATGTGATGTACAATAAAATCTGAGTTTAAAAACAAAATGTAGCCACAATAAAACTTTACAAAAATAATAAAAACAAAATATAAAACACAAAACGTGAATTAATGAAATGAGAACCAAAGATAAAAGAAAAGCTTATGTACAACATTTGTACTGTAAAACAAAAAATTCAATTCTCCAGTAAAAAGCAAAGGGCAACTAAATATTCAGTCTTCATTAAAACCTAACTGGGTAATTTTAAAAGGAACGTGTGCACCCATAAACGCGCATATCGGCACGCGAGCGGAAATACGCTGCAATTTTATCTCATGTGAGCAAGTACGCGCATATCATTTAAAATCCCCCTGCTGCACATATGTGTGTGCGTAATCTTAAGAAGCAGCTCAAGTAAATGTCTCACGCGTATTTCGGCTAGGGCTTTAGCAAATTTTATGCGCGTATGCAGGCGGATTTTAAAACACGCTCGCACGAGGGGAAAAAACCCAGTTTTTCCAATTAGTCCACCAGTTTGTCCAGTTGATATTGAGGTTTCCAAGACCCCCTCTGGTTCTTCATCCTCTAAGCCCCCCACTTAATCCCGAACCTTCACACTGTACTGAAACCCGAGATCTCCAGACTTGATCCTCATTAGGAACTGCAGTAAAGTTACACGGATAACATGCGGACGGGCGCCATGTTCAGCTGTTTTAAAATTCGGAATTGCGCGCGTAAGTCTTAGCTCAGCCCTGGAATGCCAACGCCCTGCCCCTTTTCCACCCCCTTACACTTGATACGCGCATGGGTGTGTAGGCGCGTACTTCACGGCTTCTTAAAATTCACGTTGCTTGTGTGCAGCCCGTATATGCGCGTATCTGGCCGTTTTTTGCGCCAGCAATGCTTTTAAAATCTATTTCTTTGCAAATACAGTAATGCAAGACCAAGTTTCAATCAGAGGAGTAAGCTTTCAGGAAAAGAAAAGCTTTAAGCTTTTCCTAAATTTAAGATAATCCTTCTCAAGATGCAAAGCCAAAGGGGGTAGCCTCACCTCGGTGGTGGGAAACGTATTGGAGTCGCTGCTGAAGGAAAGAATTGTGTACTGTCTACAAGCAGCAGAATTGATGGACCAGAGGCAGCATGGATTCACCAAAGGAAGGTCCTGTCAGATGAATCTGATTGACTTTTTTGATTGGGTGACTAAGGAATAGGATCGAGGAAGAGCACTCAATGTCATCTACTTGGATTACAGCAAAGCTTTTGATACGGTCCCACACAGGAGGCTGGTGAATAAAATGAGAAGTTTAGGAGTGAGTGCCGAGGTGGTGGCCTGGATTCCAAATTGGTTTATGGACAGAAGACAATGTATGATAGTAAATGGAACTTACTCTGAAGAGAGAGTGGTGTTAAGCAGAGTGCCACAAGGATCGGTGTTGGGACCGGTCCTGTTCAATATCTTTGAGAGCAACATTGTGGAAAGGGATAGAAGGTAAGGTTTGTCTTTTTGCGGATGACACTAAGATCTGCAACAGAGTGGACATGCCGGAATGAGTGGAGAGAACGAGATGGGATTTAAGGAAGCTGGAAGAGTGGTCGAAGATATGGCAGCTGAGATTCAATGCCAAGAAGTGCAGAGTCATGCATATGGGGTGTAGAAATCCAAAAGAACTGTATTCAATGCACGGAGCAGGAGAGAGACCTTGGGGTGATAGTGTCTAACGATCTGAAGTCGGCAAAACAATGTGACAAGGCGATAGCTAAAGCCAGAAGATTATCCCCTTGTACAGGTCCTTGGTGAGGCCTCACCTGGAGTACTGTGCTCAGTTCTGGAGACCGTATCTCCGAAGGGACAGAGACAGGATGGAGGCGGTCCAGAGAAGGGCGACCAAAAAGGTGTATGGTCTTCATCGAATGACTTATGAGGAGAGATTGAAGAATCTAAATATGTATACCCTGGAGGAAAGGAGGAGGAGGGGTGATATGATACAGACCTTCAGATACTTGAAAGGTTTTAATGATCCAAAGTCAACGACAAACCTTTTCCATTACAAAAAAATCAGCAGAACCAGAGGTCACAATTTGAAACTCCAGGGAGGAAGACTCAGAACCAATGTCAGGAAGTATTTCTTCACGGAGAGGGTGGTGGATGCCTGGAACGTCCTTCCAGAGGAAGTGGTGAAGACCAAAACTGTGAAGGACTTCAAAGGGGCGTGGGATAAATACTGTGGATCCATAAAGTCTAGAGGATGTGAATGAAGAGAAAAGGCATGGGGGTAGCTTGCGGGAATGACAGCTACTACCTGGAGATTAATACCCTTATTCAATAAACATACTCACCGTCACTGTGACTCCAGCATTGCTCTATGCTTCAATAGCAAGAGGAAATGTGGTAAAAAGGATTTGCATTCACAAAAATCCGGGGAGTAGCTTGCTTGTTGTGGCAGTTACTACCCCAAACCAAATAAGTCTGATACTTCAATTTCAATGCATATCCAGCATAGCTCTCTGCTTCAACGGCAGGGGGGAAAGAGGAAAAGAGGATTTATTTTCAGGCAACAGCTAACAAGGACTGAATTACATAATCTGGGTAAACAAATAATTATGGGCGTAGCTTGCTTGTTACGGCGGTTACTACCCCGAATCAATTAAGCCTGATACTTCACTTGGAATACATATCCAGCGCAACTCACTGCTTCAACGGCAGGGGGGAATAAAGAAAAGAGGAATTATATTCAAACAACCACCAACAAGGACTGAATGGCACAGGCTGGGTAAACAAATAAGCGTGGGAATAGCTTGCTTATTGCAGCAGTTACTACCCCTAACCAATTAAGCTAGCTCCTTCACTTAGATGCATCTCCAGCACTGCTCTCTACATCAATGGCTGGGGTGGAAGGTAACTAGAACAAAAAAGTTACTAATAAGGGCCAAAAGTTACAGATAAGTATGAGAAAAAAAAATAGTGTGAAAGCTTGCTGGGCAGACTGGATGGGCCGTTTGGTCTTCTTCTGCCGTCATTTCTATGTTTCTCTGTTTCTATAAGGTAAGAAAAGGAAATTTCCCTAGTCCCTTCCAGTCCGATGTCTCTCAGAGATGGACGTGTTAAGTATTTCTTGCTGCAATGAGCGCAGCATATGTCCAGGTTGGCAGGGAATAACGCGAGTCTGGCAGGCTAAGAAGGAATCCCCCAGCGCAAGGCCTTGGACATCAGGCATCCAATTTTAAACTGGATGCGTAAGGAGACAGGGAGCCAGCGCTAACTCTGTAGGACAGGAGTGAGGTGATTATAATTAGATTTACCAGAGGAAGGGCCCTGCGCTGTTTAAGAAGAAACTTAAAACGTGGTTATTCAAGCTTGCTTTTCCAGTACCTTCTTGTTAGCTCATAGCATTACCTCCTTCTTTAGCTACACCTCTCTGCTTATTTCTCATTTTTTTGGTTTGCTTTGTTTTTAGTCTCCTTCTTTTTTTCAGGTTCCCTGGAAGAATCCTTCAGTTACTCTCAATCTATCTAAGTTCAACACAAGGACATCAAATGTTCACTTTGATTACCATTTAATTCAATTTTGTATAATTAGTTGACTCTCTTGACAATGTTATTTAATGTTGCATAATTGTTCATTGTTTTATGTAATGCCTTTTAGCAAGTTTCTTCTTGTTCTATGTAAACCGGTTTGATTTGCATCTAATGTAGGAAGATCGGTATATAAAAACCAAAAATAAATTAAATAAATAAATAAATAAATAAGTGTAAACCCTGTGTTATTTATGCTTCCGGTGCAGCCTGTCCACAGAAGCTGTGCTGGATCGCTGGGTGTGGGCAACTTTAGACCCCTCTCCCGGCAGGGGGATGGGGGGAGGGTCTGGGGGAGGTGGGGGGTGTGACACGGCTCCTTAACACTGCAGGGGATTGGAAGGGTGTAGCTGCAGCAGCAGCAGTATATAATATTTAAAGAACCAGGGAAGAGGGTGGTGGGCACCCATGGACCCTGGATGGTTTTTTTTTTGTAATTTAAGAGAGAATCGTGATGGTACATAGGCCAGATAACTTTAGACTTGCTTTGAAACAGGTCTAAAGTCATCCGGCTTACTAAGTACCTGATTCACTAAGGGGTTTTCCTTTAGACACAAAATGGGAGAAAAGCCTTAATGAATCTGGCCCTCAGTTATAAATAAAAACCAGCTAAGTTAGCCCAATAACTTTCCTCCCCTAAACACTCCCAGAACACCTTTTTTTTTTTTTAATCTGGCTAGATTGTTGCTGAATAATGACTTATCCAGCCAAAATCTAGTTGGATAAGTGACTGAATATGCAAAAACTTGACATTTAGCCAGATAATGCTCTCTAGCTATGATTATTGTTAAGTTAAACTTCCATGTTTGATGTGAATCGATGTGATATGACATGTGTCATGAATGTCGATATAGAAAAGAATTAAATAAATAAATAATTTGTAAGTTATCCATCTAAATGGCTTTGAATATTGACATCTCAGCACAGTAGCACATGCCTGTTACACCTGGCACCTCCACAGGTATTTAATTCAGCTTGGGCTTCTCCCTTTCTGCCTGAATTAGTCCCTCTGCTTAGTTGGGATACTGGTCTTTTGATAGCTCCAACCACTTATGCTGTTTTTTGCCAGCCACTGTGCCCTCCTCTCTGTACCGCCTAGGCTGGTCCCTCCTTTTTCATTCCCAAGGCCTCTGGCTAAGGTTTCCTTGAGAGAGGGTGGACGCTGGTCCTGCCCTCTCTCACAACTCTGCCCAGACACTTCTTTTGTCTACTTCCAAGCTTTTCTTTTCTCTTTTCAACTTTATTCAATGTATTTTGTCCACGGGCTACTTCTGCCAGTGCCCTCTCTGGCTGAAGAACTTTGTGGTGGGGTACAAATACTCCATCATAGATCTCAACAGCTCAGATATTATATATGTATATATATCTATATCTATCTATATATAGATATAGATATATATAATCTATGGATAATCATCATGCTGGTCTGATAAGGGAAAGTTGCTTACCTTTAAATGGTTTTCTCCAAGAACAACAGGATAATCAGACAGACAAGTGTGTGACATCATCCGATGATATCGATGTGAGCATTCTCCATGAAGGGTGAACTATTTCTCACCCAAGGAGAGAAGGGGGTTTTAAGGAAAATCAGGAGAATGCTCCTCTTCAGAATCCTCCGTGTAGCCACACAGATGTCTCCGATGGTTCTTTGGCCATCGGAACCAAAAGAGGGAGGGGGATTGGGAAGTCTTCCCTCTCAGAAGTTGCTTGGCTTTAACTCAGTGCAGAGGACATTAATGCCAAGTGTCAATGCTGAGAAACTGATCTTGGTGCTAACACGCTTGATGCCAGGAAAGAGATCTTGAGGAACGGGGTTCAGTCATCAGCTCAAAGAGTGCTGAGATGCTCAGTGCCAACACCATCTACCTGATTAAATGAGATCTTCCTGTCCAACTTCCTCTCGAAAACTGCTGATGCCAACAATGGTCAAGGACAAGTCTTCTGGCTAACCAGAGGGGAAATACCAATGGCAATGGAATGGACCCCTGGAGACAGATTCTCCTGAAGGGAACCTGATGCTTGCAGCTGCCTGAGAGAATGAATTGCCACAGCTACAGCCTCCCTGCTCTTGAATTCTTGCACTGAAAGGAAAAAGTGCCAAATCTTTGCTGTCGTCCCTTGCTGGTTTGTGCTAGGCCTCCTTGAATCTGAGCTCGGTTCAGAGGAACACTTCATGGGTACTGAGCAGTAAGAACAAAACAGTTCCCTGCTCCTGGGCCTGGCATTTCAATTTTGGCATCAAGGGGCAGTGATGCTTCCTCTGTGCTGAAGCATCGCCAGTGTGGGGTGCAACTCTTTGCAGATGCACTACATTCTGTATTGATAGAGAAGATATCCTGCAATCTGAGTTTGTGGAGCTTGATGGATCTGAGAGACTTCTTTTGGCAAATGGACAAGATGCATACAAAGTTCATAATGCTCAGTAATGGCCATCTTGAAATTGCAGTGAGGGCAACACTTGAAGCTGTTGGTCTTTTTTTCAGCCACTGTGAGAAAAATAGACAAAAAAAACTCAAAACCTTCTTAAAAAAAAAAAAAAAAAAAAAAGGAGGGACCATGAACAAGAGCACCCCAAGGAAAGAAAACAAACTCAAGACTTTACTGGGATAAAAGAAAGCCATTGCGTAAGGAGACTGGATCACAAAGCAGTCTACATGTTCTTGATTTGTGAATTGCACAGGAGAAAATGCATCCAACTGTCACCATGGACAAAAAAGGACTGAGGATGCACGTGCACAGGAATTTCCATGCATGCCCAGAAAAGTCCTTCCAGGTTTGTGCATAATTCACCAGGAACACGGTGGCTGATTAATCTTGCTTTTCCAAGGAGAAAATGTAACAGCTTACAAGATCCCAGTTTTCTTCATCACCAGTAGAGCTGCTAGAACTCTATTTTACAAAGATTTTGCCTAGATCAGACCTTAAAATATTTATGTATCACGCAAAAATGGAAGAATGCCTTGCATGAATATTTCTGAAATGCTTCTTCTTTTAAAAACAAAACATATATAAACAACAGGGGATTGTTATCACCCACAAATGAGTGTTGCAAAATCGCAGCATTCTGAAAGTATTTATTTTCTTAATACAGGGATAACAAAACATGCTCACCAATAAAATGACAAATCAGAAAAACATGGAAGAAATTCCTCTCTTAGTGCTAAGGTTTCTTCTGGGATTACCTCATGAGAGAAATATGTTTTCTGTTTGGTATCATACCATTCCATCTAACTTCCTGAATGTTTGCCATTTTAAAAGACAAGCAAAACTTTAGAAATGGTGGCTGCCTTCGTAATGCAATGCAAATTTATTTTTTTGGTGGGGAAGCTTGGGCTCTATTAGCATTGACTTATTGATTTATTGCTGTTCTTGAGAAGGACACATGAGGCTCATATTCTTAACATCTTATGCATCAACTGCGGGAGACAGAGAGAGCTATGCAATGTGAGAGGCCCCAGCAAGGACATTAATAAAAGGCTTCTTACATATAAATTAATTTAGCTAGATTTATGTGATATCACCTTCAAGGGCTCAGCAATGTTTGCTGCCTGTACCCATAAAATTCACAGAATACATTTCAAGAGGACAATTTGCAAAGCATTGACCTAAGTAAATAGTGATTTATCAAGATAAAATGGCTATATGGAATTTTCCCTTACTCAGTCCAGTCACAAGCATGCACAACCCTCCATAGTGCAAGCATTTTTAGACCGATTAAGAGGAGGCATTTCCAGGAACATGTTTTGGGCGGTATCAGAAAATAACGCATGTAGATTGCATTTTCAAATCTATGCATACTATTTTCTGTAGACATTTTATCCATACAAAAAAAGGTGCACAAATTTGTGTGTATCTACTTTACCTTTGAAAATTTGGTGCTAGGTCTTGTAACAGAGGATTTGCACCAAAACGAGCAGTTTGAAAATTGCCCTGTATATGTGGTGCATGGATGAACATCAGAGTCTGATTTAATTGATAAATGGGCACACTTGCTTATTTGTTGTATTTACTGAAAACATTTCACTAGTTGTCCTATAGCATGTGTCAAGTATATTTGGACTTCCAAGTCAACTCAAGAATGGATATGCCCAGTCTATAACTATCCTTCCAAATAGCTCTTCTCTCCTCTAGCTTTGGCTAGACTGTCCTGTAAGAGACGTTGCACCTTCCATTGTTATGCTCCAAAAATCTGGAACAAGATATCACTACTCTTACACCTTGAGCCGTCTTACCTCACCCTCAAAATAAAAAGCTAAGGCATGGCTCTTCAGCCACTCTTTCTCTTAGATTCCCGAGCAGGCACACAATATGTCTGACCTTTCTTCCTTAACCACCTACCTAAGAACTATAAATTATGCTGTCCATTGTAAATATGATTCAGTTGTGTCTATGAATGACCTTCGACCAATGGACTATAACTTTTCAGCTAAAACTTGTTTTGTAATCTGCCTTAAGACCACTTGTGGAGAAAAAAAAAGTGGAACATCAAATGTCTATAAATAAATAATAAATAAGGAAAATGATAGGTCAGTTCATCCTGAGGTTCTTAAACATGACATCATACAGGTATGCCCACTTTTAGAGTGGCAAAATCTAACCATCTGATGAAACTAGGCTGCTAGATTTTGTTATTCTTCATGGTGAAATTTTCACTATAGATCTAGCTAGCTAACTCCTTAGTTGGCAGGCTAGATCCTGCTGAAAACCCATCCCAAATTAATTAAAGTTATCTAAATTTTATCCAAACATACATTTTCTATCAAACCCTCAAGGTGGGGAGATCCATTTCAAAAATAAGGAAAAAAGAAAATATTAAAAGAAAGGAAAAGATACTTATTTTTAATCAGACCCTATTATTCTACTAAGTCAAACAACAGTGATGACAATCGTAACTGCTGAGTCTCCATTCAGGAGACAGCACTCTTCCTCACCGTAGCACTGGGAGATATCATAGAGCTTAAGACAGATCTCAGCTGTTTAGGACCATACAAAATGTACCTATTATCTAAAAGGTGAATTTTAAAAGCCCGGCGCGTGCCAAAATCAGGACATACATGTGCAAGTCAGGCTCGCGTGTGCCCACCGAATTTAAAAACTGCCCAGATGTGTGCATATCTCCCTCACTCGATTTCAAAAGGGGGCATGGTCTAGGCATGGGCATTTCGGAGTGTGGCCAAGAGACGTGCACGTAAATACTCACCCTGGCACACGCCCAGGTCCTCTGCCTCATAAGTTGACTTCTGCCATGGAGGAGGTGTAATTTAACAACAAAAAATAAACAGCTGTCGTGGAGGGGTTTACAGGGGGTGGGGTAACTGGGGGGAGTGCAGGCTATCAAACCAGGATGGTTTGGAGAGCCTAGATCTTAACTGGGCGAACTGGTGGACAAACTGGTGAATCTGGAAATGGCAGGGATGGACGCCATAATAAAATGCACTGACTTACGTAGTAGAATGGGGTTTTGCGTGCCAGGTATGCTCCCATTTAAAACTAAGCACACATATGCGTGCACTCAGGCTACTTTATAACATACATGCATCTGTGCACGAAAGTTATAAAATCGCCACATCCCTGGGCACGCACTGACGCTCATGCGCCAACGTGTATGAATGCGCTTTGAAAGTTACCATCCCAATAATTAACAAAACTCTCACTGGAAATGTAAGAAAAAATTCCATCCCATTTGGCACATCAACAAAAACTATTTCTGCTTATTTTGTGTATTTACACACATCTGGAAGTACCCAATTTCTATTCCCAAAACAAATATATCTCTATTATGAAAAAATAATTTCAATCCTGATCTTGTTCCAAAATGAAGGGAACAAGTAGTGTAGCCCTAGACATCTCCCCTGCTGTAGTCTTTTCCCACATCTGCATTAGGTCTAAACTGACTTGATTATAAAAGTCCATCCACAGGCTCTTCTTCCTTAACCTAACCCTGTTTCCTTATTGGTCGATAAAGCAAGTTTACTTACCTGTACCAGGTATTCTTTGTAGACAATAAAACAAATCAGCCATACAAGTGAGTGGTGTCATCCAACAGCGCCGAGAAGAAAAGGCTCTCAGAAAACCTGAGAAGGATTTCATAGCATGTGTGGGTGTTCTCACTTAGCCACTACCACGCGTCTCCTGCCAACCTTCACCTCTAAGGGAAGGAGTGTGGAATTGTGTGGCCGATTTGTCCTGATGTGTACACCGAACACGCAGGGTCATTCTTTATTCTGCGACATGCCGCTATCACATCCGGTACCGGCCGCATCATGGCGATATTATTCTAATCAGGGGAAGGGGAGTGGTGTGGGCGGGGTTTGGACGGAGTTATCTCCTGGCAGTGCTGTGGGCGATAATATTTTTCACATCATTGCCAGCGGCACCGCAGGAAATAACTGCACCTTTTCCCATGGAGCTATGGGGGCGATAGTGTGCGGCGTGGCTGCACTCTGGCAGGCGAAACCGTACTGCCGCGATGCGGCCGGCTGCCCCACTATCACTCACCCCGCCCCTTTTTTTTTTCGCACCTCATCACTCTGCTATAAATATGGGGGATAGTAACATAGCAAATGACAGTAGAAAAAACCACAAATGGCAAATTCAGTCTGTCCAGCAAGTTTTTTTTAGGTTTGTAATTGCTGCTCTCTGCAGGTTACCCCCACACCTTCTGTTTCGAGTTGTGAACCTCTGCTTGTTACTCCAGTGCTTTATTACCATCCTAGGGATCCTTGGTGTTTATCCCATGCCTTTTAATTTTGGTACCTTTTTTTTGTTTTCTCCACCACCTCCACTGGCAGGGCATTTCAAGTATCACCGTTTTTTCCATGGAAAAAATTAGTTTCTGACATTGGTTCTGAGTCTGCGCCTTACAGGTGAGCAACTTTGTTTTCCCCGTAAACAAACAGGGCAGTAATCGGGCGCAGAGGTGGGGATTCCCAAGCTGAGATTTGCATGAAAACTTCTGTTATATTCTTATGTAGTAGTGGATAATGTGCAACTTGCATTTTGAAAAGGATGGGAGAGAGCTGAAGGTGGTAATTGAGAACTATTTGACCAAAACTGCTGTCTTGATGTGAAGCATTTTCTTTTTTTTTTTAATTTTCTTTTTATGCATTTCAAAATTACACATAATATAACAATGTGAGGAAATTAAAGGTGATACATCAACTAAATAACAAGGAATTAACTTCTTCCAATATAATCTTGTAAGATTATTATTAAATACTATATTATACCACCCTTAAATAACAGGTATGCATGGGGGAGTAATAGCCTGATTACATGGAGCAAAAAAAAAGGAAATAAGTAAAACGTAAATACTAAGATAGCCTACACAATTGCCTTATGTACTGATCAGGTCACGGTAGGGTGAGCATCCAAAAAGAATTTTAACTGCGAAGGTTCAAAGAAGATATAATCATTACCCTGATATTTTATATAGCATTTACATGGATAATGAACTGTAAATTTAGAACATATCACTAGTGCCTCAGATCTCAAACTAAGGAATTTCTTTCGCCTTTCTTGTGTGGCCTTGGTGATATCGGGGTAAACCCACTCTTTTTGGCCATAAAATAATTCTGTACTATTTCTAAAGTACATCTGAAATATATTATTCTTCTCAGCTATAAAGGCAAAAGTCACTAATAATACTCCTTTTTTTGTGATTATTTCTTCTTGCGATAATTCCAGTAAGCCAGTCACATTCAGCTGATCTTCCACATTTCCTTAGTCTTTTCCAGCTTTCCTTTGCGGCAAAAAGTAAGCTTTAGTAATTAATGGGAGTGCCTCCTTCGGAATCTTTAACTTTTCAGTTAAATAGTTTTTAAATAGTTCTGTAGGTGATATCTGAGGAATAATAGGAAAATTCATCACTCTTATATTTGTACTCCGGAAAGAGTTTTCTATATTTTCCAGTTTCTTGTTTGAATTATATTCTGTTGATTTTTCTCAATCTGTTTCACTTTCTCTTTTGTTTCCAAAACTTTTTTTTCTTGTTTGTTTATTCTTTCTTCGTTATACTGACTATTTTTATTCATTTCAAAAGCAGATTTTGACAGACCTATTATTGCATTTTCTATCGAGGCTAATGCGTCCCATAATGATTCCATCAATATTTTAGCCGGTTTAACCAGGAAAGGTCTTACTTGTATCTGCTCACCTCCTCAGGCGGCCCCAGAATCATTGTCCCGATTAACTTCCAATGTCGACACATCGGGGTTTGTCGGTTCCCGAATTAGGGGTAGGTAAGTCCCCTGTGGTAAAACCTGAGGTCTCTCCAACAGCTCACTTTTCCCCTCCCCTTCTCGCTTTCCTCCTTGTCTGCTCTCCTTCTGGGCTGTCAGCTCAGTGGGGCTATCCAGGAAGGCCGACGATGTATCCACTCCCGGTCTCGGCCATTGGGGTGGGGACGGCGTCTCATGCGTCCCGGGCTTAGCGAGATCTCCTCGGCCAGTATCGGAGATGCTCACTCAACGTCTCCGATTTCAGCGACCCTCGCTCCCGGCTCCATCGGCGATGACACGAAAAACTTCTCAATGGTAGGTTGTTGAGTATTCAAACTGTCAGCGGCAGCTAGGCTTTCACGAAACCTGGCTTTTCGCTTAGTATGGGGCATGAAATTGTCGGCAAAAGTCCAAAATTCAAGAAACAATGTAAAGCAGTAACAGCGAGAGCTTTCCGCGCCTCTTAGTCAGTCGCCATCTTGGCCACTCCCCCGATGTGAAGCATTTTCTACAGAAATGAGCAGTGGATGTGTGAACAGCAGACCAGGTGGCACCTTTGCAAATATCGTCTATGGAAGTAGAGCAAAATGGGCTAAAGAAGCTGCTGCAGCTCTGACTTGATGAACTTTCATCTTACTTTGAAGCTGTCTTGAATGAGTATAACAAAAAGAGATGCAATCAAAAATCCATGTAGAAAATGTTTTTTTTGTATGTGAAAACCCCTGTTTGACCAGGATGATGTAAATGAATAGTTGTAAAGACTTTCTGTAGGATTTTGTTCTCTCTAAATAGAAAAATGAAACTCTTCTGCAATCTAGCATATGGAGAGACTGGTTTTGGAAATAAATAATGTTGGCAATAAAATGGATTCATTTAAGTGAAATTGAGAGATCATTTTATGTAGAAATTTAGGTTGAGTTTCCAAAACTACTCTATTGTGGAAAATGTGGGAATACAGCAAGTAGACTACTAGCGCTTACAATTTCCCTACTCTTTGTGGAAAAGTTACAGATATCAAAACCAAAACCTTCCAAATAACAAACTTTAGTTCTGCCATTGCTAGAAGCTTGAATGGCGATTTCATGAGCTGAGCCTGAACTATATTTTGATATCAAAAAGTAGGAGGATCTTTAACTGGAGGTTTAAGATGAGTTACGCCTTTCATGAATCTGGCTACTGTAGGATGCTGGCAGATTAGAATTTCTCCCGAATTCTTCTGGCATGCTTCTATAGCACAAAACTCTGATCAAGTTATTTTTCTATCCTGAGTCAGTTAGGCTTATGAGGTATTGAAATAAGAGGGTACAGACAGGGCTGGAGGAAGCACCAGGCAAGCTAGTCCTGGGCCTAGGACGTTGCCATTAGGGGGCGCAAGCAGCGGCAAAGAGGAGTGGGGATTCGAATCTCCACTACTCTTTGCTGCCACCGCTCGCAAGAGGTAGGAGTCAGGGGCACGACTGGGGTGGGTGTGTCAGCATGATCGGGGGGAGGGGGGGGGGTGCGACACAAGGCAGGAAGTGCTGAGGGCGCCTAATCCCCTTGCACCAGCCCTGGGTATAGACACTTAAAAGAGGCTCTGATTGACTCATGAACACCAGATTTTAAAAAATGATTTCCATTTAAAGTTGTAAGATCTTCTGGTAGAGGATCTTCTTGAAGCTAAAATAATCTTACTCACATCAGAAGGCAACTGATCTTCAACATTAGTGCAGTAAGAGCTAAAGACTGAAGGCTGGAATGAAGAAGATTCTCACTGCCCTGGGTGCCCAGAGCTGGGAATATTCTCAGCGAGGTGTTGAAGCTTTGGAAATTAAATCTGATATGGCCAAAAAGGGGCTATCAAAACCATTAGACTTTTTTTTTTCCTTCTTAACTTTTGAATTGTCTTGCCTATAAGTAGAATTGGGGAGAATGCATAGAGAAGCCCCTGATTTAATTGGATTGAAAAGGCATCTGTCTCCAGACTGAGCAGCAGATGGAAACTTTGCTGTTCAATGGCGTTGCAGAAAGATCTATCTGAGATGTGCCCCAAAGTTGAAATATTTCCCGAGCTACTTGATGGTTCAGTGACCATTTGTGTGGCTGTAGTTGGCCATTGAGTGTGTCTGGTATTTGGCTTTGGCTCACTGGGAGATAGACAGCTAATAGATGCATCTTCTGGGGAAACTGTCCATTTCCATATTTTGCAGGCTTCTTGCCTCGTTTATCAGTATAGAACACTGCTACTTGGTTGTCTATTTGGATCAACATCACTTTCTCCTTTAACCAGAGACTGAATATTTTTAGGCCACTGAACATTACCCTAGGCTCCGGATGATTTATTTAGAGCAATTTTTGATGTGGAAACCAGGTTCCTTAAGAACAAACATCGTTCGGACAAATTCCCCATCCTTGGTTTAAAGCATCTGGTAACTGTAATTTGGCATTGAGGTTGATGAAAAAACTGACTCTTCAACAGATTTGCAGGATCTCTCCACCATGTCAGAGAATGGATGAGAGTGCTGGATATATATTTACTTTGTGGGAAAGTGGTTTTATTTTATTTTCAATTTTTTTATATACCGCACTCTCAGATAAATAATCAAATAAAATAAATGATCTGCAAAACCCTTTTATCCTAGCGACTTCGGGCATTTGTAGCACACCATCTGCAGTACATCTTATCTTAGAGACTAAGGGATGGGGACAGGGAAACAACCAGGCTTTCACCTGTTTTCAAAACAGCAGGTAATTAGTCTCCAATCTGATATCAAGAGGAGCTAAATTCCAAACTTCTGGGCCAATCACAAAGAAAGCCCTTTTCTGGATGACCACCTTGAAAATCTCTCGAACAGATGGAACCTGTACCAATGCACCTTGCAATGAGCACAGGTCATGATTAGGGATGTAACTTCTAACCAATTTCCAAAGATAAACAGCCTTGTCCCTCGAACTACCTTAGACATCAGTAACATGATCATAAACTTAATTTGTTCTTTAATAGGAAGCCAGTAAAAGTGAATCAACGAAGACATTGCACTCAGTCTATGCAAAATTAATCTCATGTCATAGTCTGTTCCTTTCCACCCAATTACCTATCATCTCCAACCCCTCATTAATCCTACCAACAAAGATACTCAAGTCTGACCCTACTGGGCAAATTAACTACCGTAGTTATAGATTCGGGTTGCATGAAGCCTGTTTCATGTTGAGACATGGACCATTGCCACTATGTGCCCAACATCTTCACGTAGAAAGGGACAGGCATCTATTTCTGATATGAAAAAGTTGGGATTATTTTGATCAGTTAATGTACTCTCTGCTAAGGGAGGAACATTTTCCTTTGGTTTGGTGTCCAATCAGGCTCCTATACAGTCTATTATATGAGTCTGTTCCAAATTGGATTTTGGAAAATTGATGATGAATCCTAGAGACTGAAGGGTGGAGGAGCAAATTTCTTAAAGAGTATGACTGGGTATGAGCCAGTAATCTAAATATAGAAAACAAATATATTGTTCTTTCTTAGATGAGCAACAACCCCTGCAAGGCATTTTGTGAACATCCTGGATGCCACGGAGAAGACGAAAAGAACACAGTATTAGTAATGTTAGCTAGGAATGGTGAATCGTAGAAGTTTCCCATGAGATTGTAAATGGGGATTTGTGTGTAGACATCCTTGAGATCTAAAGTGATTAACCAGTTGTCAATCTGCAAATAAGAAAGGACAGTTTCTTTAGGTGACAGCTCTGGTTAGAGAAGCTGGAGCTGTTCTACATTTATGGAATTATTTTTTGGAGGATTGCTTGGGGGACAGAATTTTAAATTCAAATGGTGTGCCTATTCTCTGATCTTAAAAACTCAATAGTCTGTTATGGGAGACCAGGGATGGGCAAACCTCTTGTGCTGGGGCCACATTAGAAGTTATCAGCCACAACAGGAGCCGTGGGGCTCCTTAACATGACAATCAAACCCCTAGACTTGCTGCCAGCATTTCAATATCCAACAGGCTTAAGCACTGTCATTTTTAGCACCTGAGGAGTCCCTGAAATCATGGATCCCAATCTCTACCAAATCAGCAAATCCTTCAATTCAGAAATACATTTTAAGGGTAAGAGGTACAAGGTATTTTCCTGGCTAGCAGACTATTTCACCTTGGTCACCAATGCACAACACAGATGAACCCTCACCAAATAAGAACAAAATGATCATAAAGTATAAACAAAGTGCAGACAAAAAAACTGAACTGTAAACCACTACAAGCCAGACTCATATGCAGTACAACAGTGCAAAAACAGAAACATCACCATTTCTCATAAAACAAAATAAAAAAATATAAATCATAGATCATAATAGCAAACCATACTAATAAAAAGAATATTTCAAAACAGATGACAAACAGAACAACTTCTAATAATTAAGAAGAATAAGAATAAAGAAAGCTTTAAATATTTCCCAAACTCAATTAAATATTTCAAATCAGAAGACATAACAAACACTCAATTTAAATTAATAGGGATAAAAAAAATTCCCCCTCTCCATACCTAGAAACATTTGATTTCCAGTCACCCTGAGATAGTAGTGGATTAATAGGGGGAGGTGGGGGGCAGGGAAGGAGGGAACATAAAACCTTCTCCTTTCTCTCTCATATACACAAATGTTCATTCATACACGCACGCACACACACACACACACACACACACACACATACACACTCTCATACTCCTGCACCCTTCTACCCTATCTTTTTCTCACTACCCTCTTCTGCTTCCTCCCTCCCTCCCCCTTCCCTTTCACTCACCTTTCAGTCATTCACCCCTTCTCACTCACTCACCCCTCCCTCAGTCACTCAACCCCCTTCCCTCTGAGTGATGTAACCCCTTCACCCTCTTTCCTTCCCTCTTTCTTTATGGGTAGAAATCCCTTGAGTTGGGGAAGAGTATAGTGATAGGAGTATACTACCGTCCACCTGGCCAAAATGACGAGACGGACAGTGAAATGCTAAGAAAAATTAGGGAAGCTAACCAAATTGGCAGTGCAGTAATAATGGGAGATTTCAATTACCCCAGTATTAACTGGGTAAATGTAACATCGGGATATGCTAGAGAGATAAAGTTCCTGGATGGAATAAATGACAGTTTTATGGAGCAATTGATTCAGGAACCATTGAGTGAGGTAATCAAATTTGCAGATGATACAAAATTGTTCAGAGTAGCTAAATCACAAGCAGATTGTGATAAATTGCAGGAGGACCTTGTGAGACTGGAAAATTGGGCATCCAAATGGCAGATGAAATGCTGGGGCACGCGTAGCCGCGTGTATCTTATAAAATCCGGTGTCGGCGCACGCAAGGGGGTGAACATTTGTGCAACTTGCGTGCGCTGCCCGTTCCCTCTGAGGCCGCTCCGAAATTGGAGCGGCCTCAGAGGGAACTTTCCTTCTGCCTTCCCCCACCTTCCCCTCCCTAACCCGTGGGTATGGAGACAGACACAGATAATTCTTTTATTAGAGAGGTTAGTAGAACCACCAAAGGTGGCAGTAGTGAACTGGAAGCGCCTGGCAGGGCTGAAGTCCCTCAGGAACTGGAACAGCGATCCCAGGGTTGCTGAGTTGTAGAGAAACTATAGATAGTATGCTGTGTTCATAGCCAGAACTAGATGACAAAACTCACATAAGGTCTTAAGGAAGCTCAGTAGCTGGAAAGGGTTAGGCCCTCGAGGAGCGAGTACCTGGTTCCAGGGAAAGCTCTGAGAGAGCAATGGTAACTCACAAATGTCTGTATCTGCGATAGCTTCCAGGCAGTAGAGAATCTTCAGAGTATTCAGAAACATGGGCCCTCGAGGAGCGAGTACCGGTTCCTATCTGCAATCTGAAATAAAGAAAAGAGAGCGAGGCCCCCGAGGAGCGGGTACCCCTGGTAAGTCCGAGGAGGCAGAGTAGCTTGGGAGATAAGCTGAAGAAATCCCCCTTGCTAACTCGATTCGTTAGCGAATACTGAGACCTTTTATATTGGAAGCGGATGACGTCATCTCAGGGGGACGCCCCCGAGGTTCGCGTCCTTGCCGGTACATCAATCGGAGCGTGCACCCTACGTCATCAGGAACATGGCGGATCCACAGCGTCATGCCGGTTGGGGACGCTGGAGGGAGACGGCAAGAAGACGCTGCGGCAGCAAACCGTCCATCAGACCCGGAGGGAGTCGCCACAGAGGTATAGAGGGCAGAGTGAGGGCGTCGAGCAGCGACGGACGCAACAGGTATATATATGTGTGTGTGTGATATATATATGTGTGTGGGGTACATATGTGCGTGGGGGGTATGTGAGTGGGGGGTATGTATGGGGGGGTATATGTATGGGGGGGTATATGTCTTAGAGTGCAAGAAGTGGGGAGGAGGGGGTTATCCTAATGGTGCGACTAAAAATAATGTCACTGAATGTTAAAGGTGTGCATTCTCCTCAAAAGAGAAAACTCTTGATAAAGGAATCGGAGACTTTGAGGGCCAACGGGATTTTTGTCAGCAGACACATTTGAAGACTGATGGGGGGGGGGGGGATTATCCTACCCAATATTTTGCCTCTGCCACGAAGGATAATAAATATTGAAGGGTGGGGATTTTGTTCTCTAAGCAGCTGGTAGTGGATGTGAGGGCGGTAGTTAGAGACACACATGGGGAGGTTTTTTGATTTTAAAATGCATATCCAGGGTAAGCTTTTTACATTAGTCAATGTGTATGCCCCCAATGTCAATCCAGGAAACTTTTTCCCTGTCAAAAACTCTTCATGGTTGGGCTGAGGGGTCACCTCTTGACAGGAGGAAACTTTAACCTAACCAGATATCCATTTCTGGATAATGCAGGAGGAACAAGTGGGATCTCCAAGGCCCAGAGAGATAGACTGAAAGCTCTCCTCGCTGACCGGAGTCTCATAGATTTCTGGAGATCGTGGAACCCAAAAAAGAAAGATTATTCTTTTTACTCCAAGCCGCATCCCTCTTACTCCAGGATAATTTTTGTTTCTTGCTGGATAAATGTTTGGCGGGACCCGCCACGGGAGCTGGGCTTGGAATTATCACGTGCTCTGACCCCGCTCCAGTGTGGGTAGAGTTGATGATGATAGGAATAGATAGGGGGTGGTACAAAGTACCGGAGATTGAATGAGCATTTACTATCTGAACAATCTATCTCCAAGGGTTTAATGGCAGACATTAAAGAATATTTTGAAATTAATAGGAACGGTGAGGTAACCCCCACTATAGTATGGGAGTGCTTGAAATATGTTCTGCGAGGTAATATTTATTTCCCAGTCAGTACATCTAAGGAAAGAAAAGGAAAGATTGAGGGTAGAGTTCATGCAGAAAATAGATAAATTGGAGTTAAGGCATAAACGGCAACCTGAGGGATCCATCTTGGTCCTGCTTGAGTCTGCGAAGCTTAGATTTCTCTGAGATAGCGATGCAACTGGATAGAGTTAAGCAGAAATATTTTCAATTTGGAAATAAAGTGGAGAGTCTCTTATCCAGAAGGCTGAAGGCTCGAGCCATGCAAAATCAAATTTTGAAGAAAAAAAAAACCAAGGAGGGGAAGTCTATCTATGAGAGTAAATTGCTATCTCAGCAGTTTGCTCAGTTTTATGCGGATAATAATATTGGGGAAGCTGAGGTAGATGCCTTCCTTGGAGACGTTTCTCTTCTGTGCCTTACAGAGGAAATCAGGGACCTATTGAATAGAAAGATTGAACCAGAAGAAGTGTTCACGGCGATTTCAGATCTCAGTCTGGTAAAGCAAAGGGGCTCGATGGGCTGTCATCCAAATTTCATAAGACCTTCCAACCGGTCACCATTGGACCTTTGGTCGAGATGTTTAATTTTTTTGCAGGATAATGGGGAATTAGCAATAGGTGCTAATGTTGCTGATATAACGGTATTGGCAAACAGCGGGCGAGACTGCTATACTATGTATTTCGTACTGGCCCATTTCTTTAAAAAATTTGGATCTTAAAATTCTGGCGAAGGTTTTGGCCATGTGTTTAGGTAATGTTGCACCCCTCTTAATACTTAATACAGTCGGGCTGCCGACAATGTGAGGAGGCTTGTAAATTTAATGTGGTGGGTTAAAAGTCAAAATATCCATTCTGTATTGTTGGCGAGAGATGTCAAAAAGGCATTTGATAGGGTGCATTGGCCTTTCTTATTTAAAGTGAAGTAGAAAATGGGACTGGGGGAACATTTCGTTAACTGGGTCCAAGCACTGTATCACCGCCCAAGGGCTAGCATTCGGGTTAATGAAGGGTATTCTGAGCTGTTTCCAGTACATCAGGGAACGAGGCAGGGATGTCCTCTATCGCCACTGCCGTGTGCCATAACCCGAAGCCGCATTTACTGCAGAAAGGCCCGACCACGCGGCAAAACAGCCCCGCTGCGCCATGCTCTCAACCAAGACTCTGCCGGCCAAATGCTCACCTCACAGCAGCTGCTTCAAGTTTTCCAGTGCAGCTGACCCAGCTGCAAATGCCTTGTCACTTCTTACTTTTTTGTTTTTAAACTTTACTTACAACTGTGGAAGGCTGGCAATACTTCCCCAAAAGAAGAGCTGCTGCAGAACGATTGTTCTTCTGGGGGAGAAGGAAACTGCCTCCACCAATTATACCCCCCCCTCCCCCAGCGGCATCTGAATGAGCCGGGCCAGGGTCCCTGACCCCCCTGCTCGTCCTCTTGGACACCAGGAAGGATATCACCACCAGGGCCTCCCAACCTCCTGGGAGGATAACCAAACAGAATTTAAAATCTTTTTTTTTCCCAGACTGCAGGGATTGCACCTCTATCCGTCTGCTGGAGACAGAGAAATACTGAGGGACCGCAGGTGGCACCCCGGGTTATATGCCAGTGCCAGTGCAACTTTCTCTGTCTCCATCTGCTGGAAGGGAGGCTTAATCCCAGGAGTCTGGACTGATCCGTGGTATTCCAAGATCAAAGATTAGCAGGTAAGAACCAATTTTCCTTTTTGTTTGCCTTTTCCCTGGAACCCCTTGCGGTTAGAATTAGATCAAGCCCGCTCATTTCAGGGGCGTCAGTGGGAGAGAAGAGTTATAAAATGACCTTGTTCACTGATGATCTGTTATTTACCTTAACTGAACCAGAAACTTCATTGCAGAATGTGCTAGATGTGTTACGGGGGTTTGGTAACTTCCTTATTTGATGTGGAAAGGACAGAAGAGGGTGGGTAATATATAGTCAGTATATGTGGAGAACCTTCGAGATTTCTTACTACCACATACTTAGTTTTACCTGCGAGGGATAATTGAGGGGTGGGGGTGGAAGGGGGGGTGGAAATAATGTCAGTAAGGGGAATGAGGGGGAAGTTCGTTGAATGCACTATTAGATCTGACAATATAAGGTTTTTGAACATATTTATGTTTGAAGATCTGAGTTCTTGGGGACAACCATCTCCATGTTAGTGTTTCTCCTTTATTTTCCAGTTTTAATGTACCAACTGGCTTTTCGGTTTAAGTGTCTCTTGAATCTATTGTATCCTGCTGTTGGTTGTGTTTACCAATGGTTGTTTGCCAATTACTTATTAACAATAAACATTACATTAAAAAAAGAGGTTTCTGGCTAGGAAAGAGTGAGTACAGACTCTGCGCTGGTTGAGGTCACTCATCTTGTCCATGGAGAAAATCAATAACCAGGACTCACCTATTTCTTATGACCCATAATCGGGCAACCACCATAATCCTACCTCATGCCAAATGGAAATGGCCACTTTTACTCTAACTCTTCCTCCTCTCTCCTTCGTCCCAATCACCTAAGGATGACCATGACTCCCTTGGCCATGTTTTAATGGATGCATCCCAACAATGGTTATGACATGGTCATGGTGCTTCTGTTTTTATCCTGAATTTGGCCATGTTTTGCTTTTTATCCATATAAATAATGATGGAATGGTTATTCATAGTTATATAGTATATTCTTTTCACATTTGTCTTCGGTTTTCGACTTACTTACTTCCAGGTGACCTCTAGTTGTAGCTTGATTGTTCCCAGTTCAGTAATATCCACAATTATGACCCGTGGCCGGGTGGTAAAAAAATTGGCACTGTCACATGTTACCACTCCGACTAATACCGTTGTTATTCCCCGCAGTTCTATAACCTGGAAAACATATGCATATGAGTTTGGTTGGTGACATGTAAAATACTCATCATATTCTACGTGCTGAAAGAGTAGTGAATTCCAAGAACAGTTTTCCAGCAGTGGTGGGGACATAAACAATTTTGTAATTCAAAAAAGCTTGGGATAAGCACAGCGAATCCATAGCAATGAGTATAAAAAGGGTGAACCTAGAGGTGAAGTATGGTAGAATTTAACAGTAGTTCTCAATCCAGTCCTTGAGGACCACCTGGTTAGTCTGGTTTTCAGGATATTCACAATAATATGTATGAGATAGATTTGTATATAATGAATGCAGTGCATACAAATAAGTCTCCTGAACATTTATGTGAATATCCTGAAAACCAGACTGGCCGGGTGATCCTCAAAGACTAAATGGAGAACCATTAGATTTAAAAAGTCTTTTGATTGTTTTCTGTCATAATATTTTGGATTATTATGATTCTATCAAATATCCCTTTCCTGTACCACATAGAAATATAACCATAAAAATTGCTTTAATACCATAAAAAACAGAGGGGTAGATTTTAAAAGGTTGCATGCAGGCGTACATGTATGCGCGCTACCTGGCGCGCGCACATGTACACCTGTTTTTATAACTTGTGCGCGCCTAAAATCCAGGGTCGGCGCGTGCAAGGGGGTGCACAATTGTGCACCTTGCACATGCCGAGCTGCGCAGCCTTCCCCCGTTTCCTTCCAGGCCACCCCACTTTCCCTTCCCTTCCCCTACCTCCCCCGGCCTTTCCGCCTTTCTTTTTTTTTTTATCGCCAAAACTTACTTCAGCCCTGGGGCTGAAATAAGTTGCGTGCGCCGGCCAACAGCCAGCGCGCGATCCTTGGCACAGCAGCAAATATGGCCGCTGTGCCGGGAGCCTGACCCCGCCCTGCCCCCACCCCGCCCCCTCCCTGCCCCTTTTTGTAAGCCCCGGGACTTACACGCGTCCCGGTGCTTTACGCACATCGCCGGGCCCCTTTTAAACAGGCCTGGTGCGCGTAACCTTTTGAAAATTCGGCCCAGAAAATTTACTTCAAACACCATTTGTTTGACTTGACACAGGAAGGTATACTCAAGAGATGAATTTTCTTCATTTCAAAAGAGAAGGCTTGCAATTGCTTTTGTGGAAGTAATTTTAAAAATCATATTAGGCATTTAGGGCCCGATTCATCAATGTCTTCTCCCATAAACACAGAAATAGAAGAAAAGTCTTACAGCTAAACCTTCAAGTTTGAAACCTCCCCCTCCTGACTGGCTAAAGTTGACCACCGAAATTCTCAGGGCGCCCAGATTTAGCCGATCAGAAAAGAGGTGCAGGTGGAGGCAGTACCAGAGTGCATTTTAGATTTAGCTGCTCTGAGCTTGGGGGTCCTATTTTAAAAGGTGCACGCGGTTCCTGGCACGCGCACGTGGACGCATCGATTTTATAACATGCGCGTGTCGGCACGTGCACGTCATAAAATACGGTTCCCGTTCGCGCATGGGGGGGGGGGATTTTGTAATCTATACTGAGTGACGCGATCAGGCCCTTGCCTGGTTTCCTCCCAGTCCGGACTGGGAAGGAACTTCCCTACCCCCCCCTACCTAGCCTTCCTTCCCTTTTCCCCTCTCCACCCCCGACCCCTAAATTTACCCTAGCTAACACTTTTATTTTTGTTTTTTAATTTACCTGTTCCGATGAGCAGAAATGCGCGCAGGTCAGCTGCCGGTGCCCGCTTCCCTGGGAACAGCATCTAACCCCCAGATTTTACGTGCGCATGGCTTTTAAAATTCGGCCTTAAATTGACAACTCTGATCATGAGAATTTTTCAGCTCCAAACCTAACTGGTTAAGTATGGCTGAAAAGCTGCCTAGCAACAACCAGGTAAAATTACCTGGTTACTTTTACCGCTTGGTGGCTTCCTGAATATTAAGGATCCATCTCAGATAGAGGGGCCTGATTCATCACGGTCTTTGCCCATAAGACACAGAACGGGAGCCTTAGTGAATGAAGCTCAACTACTGCAGCTAACCCAGCCTAACATGAACGAATGGTAGAAGATTGTCTTCTTTATTTATCTCTGAATCGCCTCAATAAGCAAGGAAAGATCCCCTGAAAACAATACAATGGTTCACAAAGGCAAATTTGTTACCGACATATCATTTGTTTATTATCTGGATTTATTACCCGCCTTTTTGAATAAGAAAACTTTGATCTCATATGTGAACAAGATGAAGTAGTTTGAAACTATTTGTAGAAGCTGAATGCTAAGATATTAGGATGTATCAAAAAGAAAATACAGAAACCATTCTAGACACTGGGCCAGATATGGTAAAAGTTTGTCCCCATTCGGTGCTGATGTGGAAAATAGTACATCTGGCCCATTATCATAGTTTATTATGGCTTACTGTACACAAAGCATTACTGTATAGTTATACAATTGTAGCATGAGCCTGGGCAAATTAGTTATTTTTACTCAAAAGATAATAAAAAGAGCAGCAGGTCACAGGATGCAAAAAAATCATTTTATTGCTCCTTTAAAGAACACCTGCCAGGACGCATTGTTTAATGGGTCATTTGTTCATTCCTTATTACCCTAAAGTTTATAAAAAAAATGTAAATAGCACTGTATAAAATATTCATTTCCTGACCATATATACTAAAGTGGGGAGGAAGAGGGAAGAGTGTTTGTTTTTTAAACTTTAATGTCTGAAATGTAGCCAATAGTGCTTTTAGAAAAGTTTGCCTGGATCTACTTTTCACTAGAGAAATATACAATGGCAAAACCTGTGTTGGTGCAGAAGGAGAAAACGTCAGTGTCTCTCTGTGCCAGTCAGCTGGCACACACCAAAGTTCAAGGAAGAGGTGAAATTATTTATGAACATTTTACCAATTTATTGAGCACTGGCTTTATTTCTGCCTGCATGCCTGCATGTACCGCACCCTCTCCCGCACTGTATACATGACAGGAAGGGCTTATTGGATTCAAGCCATTCAGCACAGACATCTTCTTAAATACACAACAGTCTATATAAACTTGACTATAGGTAAAAGGCTATTGCTCCAACTGGAGTGCTGAGTTTAGTCATGAGGCACTAACCTTTTTTTTTACAATACAAGTCAAAAACCTATGTCTCAGCAACACCATAACTGGTATGAAAGATGCAAGCTTCAATAGGATAAAGATTAGTCAGTTAAGCAGCAAATGAGATATATTCTGTAGCGGGCTGATCACTCCCCGTTCAGCACTGAACAACTGGATTAGAGAAACTGGGATTAGAAGTCCATGGATGCAATAAGGTACGACTCAGTCTCTCTCTTATGACACAAAGCTTGCCTGCACCTTAATTTCAAAATTCTCATGCAGATTAGGTATAAATATTCTCTCTTCCTCATCCCAAATCTGGCTGTCATCTGTTTCAATCTTTCCCTTCAGCCTCCACTTTTGCCGGCCAAGTCGCACCAACACCTGCAGGTAATAAAAAGGGCAAAATTCAGAACCGGACCAGCTTTTAAAAGACATACGAGGATGCCCCTAACGTATTTCTTACTCTAGACATCAGAGTTCTTACAGACGCTGGGCGCCTGAGAGAATCTCCTAACTTTCTCACTAGACAGACTACAACCACCTATAAGATCCCTGTCAGCACTATGTAAATAATTTATCCCCCTCATTGTTATTGGTTATATTATTCCTTCTTCTCTTCCTCTTCCCCTAGTTCCAACTTCCCCTGTTTTATTGTAACTTTTACTTCTTTGCTTCTCATCACCTGTTCAATGTTCAAAGTTATCACTCCCCCTGTTACCTGTAAACCAGCATGATGTGATTGTATCATGAATGCCGTTATAAAAAAAAAGCTCTAAATAAATAAATACATAAATACATAAGGTCAGAGAGAATGGCAGTGCAAGGTGTTCCCTAGTACTCGCCAGCAGCAGGTGTCTCACAGGAAGTGCGTTTTCGCAGAACTCATGAGCCCAACCCGGCTTGTGTTCTCTCGTTCAGCCTCCTATCCTGGAAAGATGGCCGAGGCTCAAGATCAGAGCTCTCGGGCTTTCCGGGAGGGTCCAAGGAAGATCCCGAAATTGACAGAATGAAAAAAGAGATGAAATAATAGTGACAGGAGAGTTAGTCGCACACTGAAGATTTGCTTTGAGTGTTTGAAATTGGATTTCTGGTTGGGGGTCAGAATAAGGGCTGCCAGACTGAATCAGCAGACTGAATCAGCAGAAACTCAACCACCGTGAGCTGTCCAAGAGAGTGTTCCAGTTCAGCTATCTGACCTCAGAGATCTGTACCCCTAACAGCGCGGGCCAAGAACAAGATAGTGCAGGGCGGGTCCCATTCTCCAAAGAATGCCTACTTGCCAGAGAGCAGTTGGTGATGAAAACCCGTAAGGATGAATTTTCAGAATTAGGTGTATAAAAATGAGCACATATGAGTATAAATAGCATCTATTTGCGTACATGCTATTTTATAAACATCAAACACACACGTGTATTTTTTCTTTTGAGCAAACATGTAAGCACATAAAAAGGGGCTGGTTTAGAAGTGTTCTGGGGGGAACCAATATTTAAGCATGCAAGTTGCTTTTTTAAAAGACATTTATGCATGCAGATTTGCCAATTTACTTGTGTAATTTTACTGCTGCTAATTATCGTGCTTAAGTGATATTAAATGTGTTTATTGTGTAGAATTGGCCAGGTGGGAGGCGTGGGTGGATTGGGAGGGTTCAGGCTGAAGGACCTAGAGGGTCTCAATGACTTGGAGAAGGACTGGGTAAACTGGTGGAGCAACTGGTAAAACTGGTCATGTCAATTACGAGCGCGTGTTTTATAATGTACCGACACAGAAACATAAATTGGGATTTACAAAAATAAGTCCTACTTTATTTTCACGCGTAAAAACATACACATATATATTTTTAAAATAGATGGGAAAAGTACGCACATTCAATGTGCTGTATGTATTCCCGTGTAAGCATACATATGTGCGTATGTTGCTGGGTAGAAACGCATACTTTATAATAAGGTGTATGCACAGGTTATAAAATACTATCACAAATCTATGTGTGACCATAAATGCGGGCAAGTGCTACTGCGTGCAGTCGTTTGAAAGCTATTCTTCCAATGTGTGTGTGAAGATTTGTAGTGTAACTTTTTTTGGACTGTTTACTGTCTTTTGTTTCTCTGTATGGACTGCACTATTCCCCAGTGGGCACTCTATCTATTATTCATCAGTTACTGCAGTAAAGGTTTTATTTTGAACACCACTAGACAGGGCACAGTGTTATTTTTAATGGCAGGGGTAAGAAGAATGGACTCCTAAAAGCTTAAGGGCCTTGAAAAAACGTTTACTGACAGAGGGAAAAGGAAAAGAGCACGGGAGTCGTAAGTCACATCTTGCCCACAGCACTCTCGGGTAAGCCCTTAAGTCATTCTAGACCGTGGGACATGAGCTACAGACAAAAATTAGAATATTTTTATTGTCATAGCCTCTTCACTATAACAGAAAAAAGTGGGCCGGGTTCCGGATTTAATGGCAGTACTGCTGGTTTGCAGTTCGGCTGTGCGACGAGGGCAGCATTCTCAGGACCAGCAAGGAGAATGAGGGGTAAATCTAATCTGATCTGAAGCTTGCATCCTGCTTTTCTTGTCCATCAGGTATTAAGACTCATCCTTCCAGCCCCTGACCAACTGGGTTTCCCTGACTGCCCAGTGCTCTGTCAAAGGGAAAGGGGCAGACAACAAGGATTACAAATTAGGAAGGACAGTAATGTTAAAACATAATATCCGTAGTAAAATGTCATGTACAGACAGCAATATTGTTGGTGTTAAGAGCAACTGCATTTGGTGCCATTTACATTCTACTGAATTCAATAGCCACAAAATGAAAATTCATAGTAGCTGTCAGTCCCTGCAGTTTCAGCATGATTTAATAAATATATTATAAAACAAGTTATGCCTTGAATTACATTGTTTATTAATTACAATATACAGGATGCACAAATTTGACCAAGCTGCTGCTTTTCTGTGCTTATTTAATTTTGAATGTCCTCTGTGTTACTATTTCTTATTTGCTTTAATCGTTACTATAGGCGATACCACCGACACCAGCCCAACAGCCTGACTTATAACTGTTCTAGCTATTATGCATATAAACTAGCACTAAATCATGTATATAAATTATTATGAGGACGTTTACAAATTACCTTGAGGACTGCCCCTTGCCTCCCTCATATACTCCAATGTATATTATACTCTTTCTTCGTACCCAAGTTAACACATCCTGGTTATAATGTAACTTTATACCCCTTCAAACTGTCTCTATTTTTTGGTTGGTTATAGTTTCTACTTGTTCGATGTAAACCGAGTTGATTTGATTTGTATCAAGAAAGTCGGTATATAAAAACCTTTAAATAAATATATAAAATAAATACTGCAAAGGTCTAAGGAAAATGAAACACGAACTCATTTTGGATCATACTGTACCTCATACTGGTCTCCTGGGCAAAGACGTGCATAACCCACCAAGCCTGAAAATAAAAGGATTTGAATTAAAAGCGCAGCCCAAATCACAAAAACTAAAAAACCAACAACTCACCTGGTGCATGTACAGCACTAATACTGCACCCCGCCATAGGGTCCAGTAGGAGAATAGTGAAGAACTGGGTTTGCCATATGACTGGACACCACTCCAGTATCAGAGAAGATTGGACATGAATGAGTAATAAAGACATAGCTGATTTCTAAGGTTTTCTGTAACTTTGATTAAAACTGGGGGTCCTCGAATGCCTCAAGCCGGTCTGGTTTTCAGGACGTTCACAATGAATATGCATGAGTTGCATGTGCCTCCATTAAATGCAAATGCATCTCCTGCATATTCTTTGTGGATATCCTGAAAAACTGACCAACCTGCGATACTGGAGGGCTGGAGTGGCCCAGCCCTGGGTCAGAATATAAACGAGAAGGAACCTGTGTGCGCAAATAGGAAACCTCTTTAATTTCTGGGTCTGGGTGAAGATAAAAGACAGCCGGGCATTAGGGCTTTAATTGGGTGTTTTGTTGGCTGGAGAGGGAAGAGGTAAGAAGGTCAGCGTGTTTGTAAGATATATTAATGGCTTTGTTTGATAGTTCAACTTCAGACTAGCTATTTTTACCATCAGCCTGCCCCAGCTCACTTTGAGGTCTTAAGGATGGAAAGAGCCAGACCTTACATACAAAGCAGGGCAGTTTTCAGCTCAAAAATAATATTTTGGCTAAAGAAAAAAAAAAAAAAAGAGCAAAAACAAGATCTAAAATGTTGCTAGAAAGAGAAAAGCTACAGGAACGCGCACATGTTTAGATAACAGTATCATTTCACATAAAGGAAATACGTCCAGAAATCTCCAGCTGCAGAGCAATGACAGCGCAATACTGTCAGTCACGTTAAGCTTCCCAAGTAAATCCTTGACTGAGAAACACAAGGATAAAGAAGGGCATTGTTGGCAAACAACATATTAGTCAGCATGCTGTACTGAGAAATGTACGGTTACCTTTCATCTTAATGTGGAACTCTCCTAAGTGTACTTCCAGTGCTCCCTCCATCAAACACATATCCTGCAACATCCCAAAAAAAAACAACAAAAAAACATCTATATGGCTTCAACATTTATCATCTTCTGTCACCCTGATCACAAGGGTATTGTGTACTGCTTGTGTAGCTCCTCCTGAAAACACAAACGTTTCCAAGGCCTAAAGAAACATTTTAATTTTAAAAACAATAATACAACTTTAGTCCAAGGCTGTTTTATAGATATAACTAGAAGAACGCCTACCATAAATGATAGCATTTGAAAATTAAAAAAATTGCAAAGATATTCTTTAGTGCCTGATTGCTTGGTAATCGGTTCAAAAGCTAATTGGTCAGCGAGAGCGTTCATGACATCTTTTTTTGGGAGCATGCCAAACAGACAAAACTGGCTTTCATTATTTTAAAATAAATAATATATGAATATAGCAAGGGGTGGCCAACTTTGGTCCTTGAGAGCCACAAACAGGCCTGGTTTGCTGGATATCCACACTGAATATGCATGAGATAGATTTGGATGTATTGCCTCCATTGTAGGCAAATCTATTTCATGCATATTCACTGTGGATAACCTGAAAACCAGGCCTGTTTGTGGCTCTTGAGCACCATAGATGGCCACCCCTGTTATACAGGATGGCTTACTCCAGGGTGAGAGCGATGATGGTGGGGAGAGGGGTAATGCTCTGCTCTCTCATAATTACGTTTTGTTTTGTATGCCTTTTATTATGATGTGTTTTGTTTTGTTTGTTGCATTATTGTTTTTTTTATGTGGAACTTAGAGCAGTCTCATTTTGAGCCCAGGAAAGCAATCTATAAGAGTGTTAAATAAATAAGAATTTTGTTCTGTTTACAGCCTCATTAACTTTTAACAACTGTCTTAATAAATGAAATTCTATATGTTTGTCTTGATTAGACTGTAAACTCTACTGAGCAGGGACTGTTTCTCATGCGTTGTTGTACACTATTGTGTACCTCGAGTTGCACAATAGAAGTGTTGAGTAGTAATAGTAATAGTAGTACATTGGCTTAGGTCTTAAACTTCACAATACATCCAGAGTGTGCACTGAAATAATTTAAACCAAGCCCTGTTCTGTGTTATTGCTCATGCAATGCATCAGAAAGAGACTGGCTGCCTTATCTCCAACAACTTGCATCCTGGATCCATGCCCACCCAAGTTGGTAAAGCTAGCAAGTGAGGGCCTCACAACTTGAGAAACCAAAATTGTGAATTCCTAAGGGCCTGCTTCCTACAGATATTTAAAAAATTGTAGTGCAGCGGCTAATAAAAAAGGCAAACCTGGATCCAGACAAACTACTGAAAACTACTACCCGGCATCCACTATTTATTTATTTAAAAGTCTTGTATGCCGCAACTTCCAAGATGAAATATCTGTTCAGTGTGAATTACATAACAACAGTTATAAAACACATAAAGTAACAGTAAGTAAAACAATATCAACATTAACACATACTTTAAAACAACATAAATGCATACTCGACCAGCTCTCATCCATATGCTTCTTTAAACACTAAAGGGTCGATTTTATAAAATATGATATCCATGCACTCATGTGCGGGCGGGCCCTCGATTCATGCACACGGGGGGGGGGGGAATTTTCAAAAGTATGCGCGGCAACGTAATCAGGCCTACCTACCATTCCTCCCTTTTCCCCTTGGCTCCCTGACCCCTGAACTAACCCTACCTATCCCCATTTTTTTTTTTAAATTTTCATGCTTACTGCTCCTCAGGAGCAGAAGTAAACTCTGCGCGCCAGCTGGTTGCTGACGCACGCTTCCCCGGGACAGCGGCTAATGGCTGTCCCAGGGAAGCGGGCCGGGCTCGTTCTAAAATGCACTCGTGCGTGCGAGGCCTGGCCATGCGCGTAACCCCATGTTTTTACATGCGCGGCCCCTTTTAAAATCAGGCCTTAAGGTTTTCAGCAGACTTCAAGAGCTGCTCAAGGACAGCATCCCACAACTCTGGTGCTGCCATGGAAAAGGCTTTAGCATGAGTTTATTAGTTCTTTATTGGGGGAACCCATAATAATTCTGTCCCAGAAAATTGTAAAGCCCATACAGGAGTATCCCACTTCAATTTATTTGTAAGGATACACCACTCCTCACCATAAAGTAGCTTATGTAAAATCACCAACATCCTGAATCTAATTCGCAAGTTTACTGGTAACCAGTGTAATTGTTGGAGACAAGGAGTTATACGCTCATAATGGCTCATCCCTAACAATGTACGGGCAGCTGCATTCTGTAACAATTGGGGCACTTTTAACAGCCTATCAGAGAGCCCTAACAATAAGGAAACACAAAAATCTAAATGTCCTAAGACTAATGATCTCAAAACAGTTCTGAACAAGGACGCTGGTAGCAATGGCCGAAGAGGTCTTAACGTCTTTAGCTTGAAAAAAAAACACTTTGGACAAGTGATGAATATGGGAATTCATAGCCAACATGGAATCTACAAGGATTCCAAGGCTACGTGCCTCATGAAGGATGACTATAGTTTCACCTTCACAAAAAACTGACCTAATATCCTCCAGGACACCGGCCATGCCAATCCTCGATACTTTGGTTTTCTGAACATTAAGGTCAAGGCCATTCTTTCCCAATCAAGTCCTGATTTGGGTCAAACATTCCTGAAAACGGGCAATGGGAACAAGTCCGGGCTCCTCCCTAGGAATGTATATCTGGATATCGTCCGCATACATGAAACAAAACCACCTTAGTGCTTGCAAAACGCTTCCTAATGGGGCCAAATATACATAGAGAAGAGAGGGAAGACCCTTGAGGGACCCCCTGTTTCAGAATGCTAAGACGAATAATTTGGACCCAATTGAACTTGTTGTTCTCGTCCTCTGAGAAAGGATTTGAACCATTTCAGCACTATTATCCCTTTCCTAGGGAAATTAATAGAACAGTCAGTAAGAGAGGAATTGAAGGACTGGCTAGCAGAGAAAAACTGGCTGGACTGTATCAATCTGGTTTCAGAAAAGGCCATAGAATGTAAACAGTCATAGTCATCCTGATGGATGATCTCCTGAGATATGAGAGAAGCCAGGCAGCTGTGCTGCTGCTCTTGCGGTTCTCTGCAGCATTTGAAACCATAGATTATAATATTTTGCTAGCTCAGTTAACATAAAGTGGTCTAATCTGGTTCAATTCCTTTCTGTCAGACAGGCAAAAAACTGTACACTTCACAGATAACATAGCATGCTGGATATCCATGCATCTAGAACAGGTAAATGTGAATCGGTTATTTACTCTTTCAGATATAATAGAAGGACTAGGGGGCGCTCCATGAAGTTAGCATGTGGCACATTTAAAACTAATCAGAGAAAATTCTTTGTCACTCAACGCACAATTAAATTCTGGAATTTGTTGCCAGAGGATGTGGTTAGTGCAGTCAGTGTAAGTGGGTTTAAAAAGGGTTTGGGTAAGTTCTTGGTGAAGTATATTAACTGCTATTAATTAAGTTATCTTAGAGAATAGCCACTGTTTCTACTGGCATCAGTAGCATGGGATCTTCTTAGTGTTTGGGTAATTGCCAGGTTCTTGTGGCCTGATTTGGCCTCTGTTGGAAACAGGATGCTGGGCTTGATGGACCCTTGGTCTGAGCCAGCATGGCAATTTCTTATGTTCTTATGGGGCCATCCGGATGCCAGGAACTAATCTTCCACAGGTTTTTTTCTTCTTCTGTCAAAGCAAAATGATTTCATCTGGTGGAAGGACGCACTTCAGTGATGTCACTGGGGCACCTTCCTGTCAACCAGATAGTGCTATATTGGTATAGATGGTGCTATAGCGCTACAGATGGTGCTATATTGCTACAGATGGTGCTATATCGGTACAGATGGTGCTATATTGCTACAGATGGTGCTATATTGCTACAGATGGTGCTATATCGCTACAGATGGTGCTATATTGGTACAGATGGTGCTATATCGGTACAGATGGTGCTATATTGCTACAGATGGTGCTATATTGCTACAGATGGTGCTATATCGCTACAGATGGTGCTATATTGGTACAGATGGTGCTATATCGGTACAGATGGTGCTATATTGGTATAGATGGTGCTATATTGGTTATATGGCTATTGAAATATACAGCCATGCACCAATATGGTGCCTTTTGGTTATAGGAGGAAGGCATTCCGACAATGTCACTGAGGCTTGTCCTTCCACCGTCAGTGTTATTTTCGCCAACTGAAGAAGAAAGAAGGCCTGCGGAAGGCTTGGGCCTTGGTCTACTCCCTGGAAACAGAACCCTGCCTTGGGTAAGGCCCCTGGGCCTATTTTTGCTTTTACAGAGAAGTCAATGGGGTCTTCCCCCATTGACTTCAATTAAAATGAATACATAACCGAAACAAAAGAATGAATATTTCTTCATTTCAAACGAATCTAACAAATGACTGTGATGTATGAAATAAACAGCAAACCAAAACGAAGTTTTTGAACCTGTGCTTTCCTAACTTTTAGTATTTATCATAACAATTGGTAAACATTTTAGAATAACACATGAATTCAATTTTTTAAGGCATCTTTGAATTTTGAGCAAGAAACTAAACGTTGTTAAAAGAGTTGCTCATAATGATCATGAAAATGCTGTAAGAACTTTTTCGTACCTCAGTACACTCTTGGAAATTCCTATAGAGCTCGATTAGACTCTCCCGTGATGCTTTTGTGGTGGGGGACAAGGAAAAGGCATGTTTCATATTACAGGCTCCATCTCGCAGTCTCCACTGGATGCAGTAAGTTTCATATAATTCTTCTATCTGGAAGACATTTATATAGATAATAAATCTCTGAACTCTTTTTCTTTGTACTGTTAATGCAGAGACTATATCATGATTTCACCGTTTTCAGAATGTCTTCATGCTCTGTAGTTCATCTTCAAAATGCAAAAAAAGCCACACAAGTTCGGAAACGTTTTTTGTAAAAGATAGTATATAAAAAAGTGGGAAAGACCTCATATGCAAACAATAGGTGCTGCTTTTTGTACCCCAAGAACAGCATTCACTTATTAAGGTGAAATCATACATTCATATGTCACCAAAGTGATTATGCACCCTTTAAATATAATCATTGGGCACCACACTATTTTTGCATAATGGCACACATTTATATGCCACAATGCCACAACTTAATGCACTCTAAAAAAAAAACAAAACAAAGCAGCACTCTTATCCTATAAAGCCGCAATGCCTAATCTACTCCGGATAGGAACAACGGACACTCATGCATATAGGGGCAGATTTTCAAAGGATTTACGTGCATAGGGGGGTTACGCATGCCAGGCCTATTTTTAAAAGGCCCGGAGGCGCGTGTAAAGCCCGGGACGTGTGTAAGTCCCGGGGCTTGAAAAATGGGCGATCCGGAGCAGGGCAGGGGCAGGGCCAGAGGCCTCTGCAAGGCTGCTGGGCCAGGGGATCGCGCGCCGGCAGTCAGGCAGGCGTAACTTCTGAGACAAAGGTACGGGGGGGGGGGGTTCGGGCTGGGGGGCGGGACAGGTAAGGGAGGGGAAGGTGGGGGGGGGGGGGGAATGGGGAAAGCCAGCTGGTCTCACCGAGGGCTCGGCGCGCACAAAATGCACTAGTGTGCACCCCTTTGCGCGCGCCGACCCCTGATTGCGTGCGCATGTTATAAAATCAGGCACACATTTGTGCATGCCAGGTTGCGTGAACAAATGTACGCCGCGTGCGTATGTTTTAAAATCTGCCCCATAATGCGGTTGGTTTCATAACACACGGCCCGACACGGCTCGTGTTTCGAAAACCTTCCTCAGGGGCCTCAGGAATATATTAACCAACTAGTGTCTTAGCTCCAGTTACTACACCCGCATTTCAAAGTGGCTATAACGTTCCTAGCTTTAAAATGCAGGTGTAGTAACTGGATCTAAAACACTAATTGGTTAATATATTCCTGAGGCCCCTGAGGAAGGTTTTCGAAACACGAGCCGTGTCGGGCCGTGTGTTATGAAACCAACCGCATAATATGCATGAGTGTCCGTTGTTCCTATCCGGAGTGGATTAAGCATTGCGGTCTTATAAGCTAAGAGCTCTGCTTTGTTTTTTTAGAGTGCATTAAGTTGTGGCATTGTGGCATATAATAAGTGAATGCTGTTCTTGGGGGTACAAAAAGCAGCACCTATTGTTTGATAAGAGGTCTTTCCCACTTTTTTATATATTATCTTTTACAAAACAATTTTGTTATGTGGCTTTTTTGCATTTTGATATATAACTATACAATCCATCAGTTTTGGGTTTTGTGTTGTCTGTAGTTCATCTTGACAGGTTCCACATTTTGGGGCCTAATTTTAAAAGTGGATGCCCCAGTGGCATAGCCAGAACTGAATTTTTTGAGGGGCCCAAGGTTAAGATAAACATTCAGATATACATTCAGATCTAGGCCCTACTAACTCTACTCTTTATTGATAAATAATGCCTTAGCATGCACCCTACAATGGATTTCTGAGTAGTTTGCAACAGCCATCATGCAAGAGTGACATTTTAAAATATTTTAATTCTATTATTTCAAGCATTTACAGACATTAAAAATGCCTTATTAATCTATATTAATTTTTTTAATATTTTATATTTATAAATACACAATATCATGTAAAAAGTAAACAAAGAACACTTCAGAAACATCATATCCAATCACATAATAGTACAAATATCAATCTATTCTTTTATGAATCCTCTTTCCAAAAATGCATTAAACTATAATAAAACAGCAATAATCATAATAATCATCATAAAAAGATTTGCAACAGGTGCAGAACAGAATTAGGAAATGCAAAAAAAAATTCTAGTTCCTGTGTCACCTCAGTGACAGCAAAACAAATTCCCTTCACTGCCAAACATTTTGTGAAGTAACATAAACCCTACAAAAATAATAAATAAATAAATAAATAAATAAATAAATACTTAGAACTTTACCATACCATAACAGCAGTAACTCTCAGGACTCAAACAGCAGCAACCTTAACTATGAAAAGGCGCAAGACAAATATTACACCAAACCCTAAAACACTAATACACTACCTACTGGGCAAACAAAACAAACCAGACTGCTACAAATCCCTACAAAGAAACTAGATACTAACCAAAATACAGCATCTCTGTCACACATGCATAACACAGACAAACACTTACCTAAGACAGAATAAGGAACTACAAATTAGAAGCAAACATGCAGATAAAACTGAAATGGAAAGCTTGAGAAATCAGTCTCTGTGAGCACTGAAGAGAAAGCAAAATACAAATATATAAGAAATGCACATTCCCAAAGATGGCATATTCCATCGCTGAAAGGCAAAATAATTTTTTTTACCTTTCTTGTCTGATCTTATTTTTCTAATCAGTTGGTCTCAGTCTCTTTTTTCCACCTTGTCTGTCTTTTCCTTGTTCCTTTTCAGGGTCTCTCTTATTCTGTCTTATGTATGTATGTATGTATTTCTTTCTTTCTTTAAAAGGATTTATTACCCACGCCCTCCAATGTTTGAAGCGTGTTACAGCAGTCTTCTTCCTTCCTCCTTCATACACATATACAGACTCTCTCTCACATGTTCTTTCACACACAATCCCACTTTTCCATGCTTTTTCACACATACACGGGTTCCCACACCCACAGACACACAGGCTCTCACTCTCATATGCAGGCTGCCACTCTCACACAAATATACAAGTTCCCACTCTCATATGCTCTCTCTCTCACATGCAGACTCCTGCTCCTACATATACAAGTTATCATTCCCACATGCTCTCTCTCACACACACACTCCTCAGATAGGGTCTCATTCTCATCCCCCCCCCCCCAAAGCAGGCTCCCATTCACATACTCACACAGACAGGATACCATTCACACAAACACACACACACACACCTCTCCAGGCAGGCTACCATTCTCATTCACACACACACACACACACACACACACACTGGCAGGCCACCATTCATACACACACCCCTCCCCAGGCAGGCTACCATTCAGACACACCCACCCCTCCCCAGGTAGGCTACCATCCACAGAAACACTCACTTCCAGGCAGGCTACCATTCACATTCACATACCCCCACCAGGCAGGCTCCCATTCACACCTCCAACCCCCACGCAAGCTCTCATTCACACCCCCCAACCCCCATGCAAGCTCCCATTCACACACTCTCACCTCCAGACAGGCTACCATTTACACACACACACACACACACACACACACACACACACATATACACCCAGGAAGGATATCATTCACATACACGCACAAACACAAAACACAGGCAGGCACCCCATTGGTAGCAAAAGGGGGAGCCTGCTCTGCTGCTGCTCCTCATGTACCTGCTCACAGTATTCACGTGGCTAGCATTCCTCTTTACTGATCTCGCGATGCACGAGATCAGCATAGAGCACCTACTGGCCGCACGGGTTTTGAATGCGCAGGGCCAGCACACATGAGGAGCAGGAGAATGGACGCCTTCCGTGAGGGTTTTTATTTTTTTTTCGACCGCCATCCTCCCGATCCTACTCCTCTTCTCAGCAGCATCACAGGCCTCCTACTCTTCTCGGCCACCGGTGGAATGGGGTCGACCGGCGGCTTTGCAGACCTCTTCCTTCTCTTGCCCGATGTGTCCACTGCGGCCCTGTAACAGGGCTTCTTCTTGGGCCACCGGGCAATGCTGATTGGGTGGGCCATGGCCCACCCATGGCTACACCACCAGTTTGCCTATAATGAGGACTGGGATAAACTAGAGATGGGGAAAGCTAGTTTGGAAGGAACTCTACCCACTTCTCTTCCTTCCCCATCATATTTAAGATGGGGATTTGGGGGTCACTCCAGAAGCATTTAATCTCTTCTGGTTCTGGTTTGAATTTAATCATAACTTTGGCATCCCTCCTTCTGAAGTGAGATTACTTTAGTAATTCCTTGAAGGGGCAGATCAACTAATTCCCAAGGAATTTCTTAATGTCCGAACTCTGAGTAGTAATTCAACCAGTCAAATATGAGACAAATAACTTATAAAAGCACAGCCATTTCATTTGGAATTGTGGGGGATTATTCTAGGTTTAGTGCAGGGAGGTCAACTCCAGTCCTTGAGGATCTCATACCAGGATAGCTCTAATGAATATACATGAGATAGATTTTCATGCACACTGTCTCACTTGTATGCAAATCTACCTCATGCTAATTCATTAGTGATATCCTGAAAACCAGGATGGTTTGCAGCCCTTGGTTTAATATTTTTAGTGACCCTTTTATCCTGGATGCTCAGAAAATTGATTAAGGACTGTGGGCTCTGTTCTAGCTCTCAGGAGGAGGACAGAAAGCCAACATGGAGGGAGTGGAAAATCCTATGCTTGTCTCCTAATTAGAAAGCAAATTATTTTCATCTTCTTACAGCAGTAGTATATCTTAACGTACACTGAACTATATTTTAGCAATATATTCTTGCTTTCTTGTGTATTAAATTCTTTACTGTAGACACAAATTGTCAACAGTAAAGCATTTTAGTGTAGCAGACTCTTTGATCAAATGATGCTTTAAAGAAGCCTTCACCATCCATGAAAATGAGGGTATGGGGAATATGAGCTCATGAGTTAGAACAAATGATCAGGCATTAAAAGTAATTCACTTTATCTATCATGTTAAGTTTTCGCCCCATTCATTGCTGATCATTTCACAATGCAGTATATTTCTTTTTGTCAAACGTATTGACATCCTTCTTTTAAACCAGGGCATGAAAGCACAGCAGACAAAAACTGCCAGTAGAGAAGTAATCTGGTGGTTAGAGCAGTGGGCTGTGAACCAGGGAAGTCAGAGTTCAAATCCTGCTGATGCTCCTTGTGACCTTGGGTAAGACATTTCACTCTGTAGTGCCTCTCAGGTACAGATTTATTTATTTACATCTTTTTACTATACCGACATTCAAGACGAAAATTCTTATCACGCCGGTTTACATCGAACCAGAATTGGAAAAAGTTACAAATAACAAGTACCTTCAAATCAATAAATATAAAATATAGATGAGAGAAAGATGTATAACAAGGGGGAATGACACAACATAACAAGGGCTGATTAACAATAATGTGGAAGGAACAACTGGATTACGGGCAATCTCCGCACGTGGTGCGGATCACGAGTAGGGACACAGTAACATGGGGGGGAGGGGGTATGGGGAGGGCGAGGCCAGCGGGGTCAGGAAGGGAAAGAATTCGCAGTCGTAGTAACCAGCATTGTACGTGTCAGTGTTGCGGGATGTTAAGGAAAGGCTTGTCTGAATAACCAGCTCTTCAATTTCTTTCTAAAGGTGAGCGGGCATTGTTCCTGGCGAAGTTCTGTGGGTAAAGCGCTCCAGTGCGTAGGTCCGGCGGTAGAGAAGGCGCGTTTTCTTAATGAGGGGTGGAGCGTAGCCTTGGCCTAAGGGGTGAGGAGGGTTGCTTTGTAGGCAGTTCTAATCGGTCTGGAAGAGGTATGAACCTGGAATGGGATGTTTAGCTGTAGGGAGGATTGATTTAAAGGTTAATTTAAAGGTTAATTTTAAAAGCCCGGGGCTGGTGCAGGCTGAGCGGATTTTAACCTCTGCTGGGATATGCGCGTATCTACCAGGGCGTGCGCATCTCATAGGATTTTAAAAAAAGGGTGGGGTGTGGGCGGGAACATGAGATGGGCGCATAAATACTCACGTGATCCAGCATGCGCTGAGGCCCCCTGCCGTGTAACCTTTCTTCTGCTATCGATGATGTGTACATTAAAAATTACAGAAAAACAGGGGTTTTAAGGGTGGGATCTAACTGGGGGGGGAGTTAAGGGTATTAAACTAGGAGGGTTTGGAGAACCTATTACTTAACTGGGCGAACTTGGGACAAATTGGTAAAACTGGGAATAGCGTTGGCATGCACCCCTTTTAAAATCCCTTGATTTATGTGGTAGAAGTGGCATTTGTGCACACCCACTTAAAATTTGGTGCACATGTACGTGCGGCCAGGCTATTTTACAAGATGCACCCATATACGCACGTATGTTATAAAATAGCTGCGTTCCTGGGAGCGGGGCCGACTTTTGCTTGCCAATGTGCACCCATGTGCTGGTTTGAAAGGAACCCTCTTAGATTATGAACCCTTTGGGGAGTGAAATTACTACAATACTCAAATTGCAATCTTCTTTGAAGTGGCTAACCGATCATGAAAGACAAAATTAAAATTAAAAAATAACACCAACTACAGTTAAGGCACAGAATCCCATACAGCAAAAATGTGTGTTCCAAGAATTTGGTCATAAACAATCATCACCACTGCAATCTGACAATTCTTGTTTTCACTAATAACCAGAAATTGTTAGATTAATTAAAATGGAACATAAACATTACAAAATGTCCTTGTTTATGACATCCTTTGACTCTTGTTATCAGGATTCCCAAAGTTTTTTTGTATCGTCCAATAAAAAATGTGCTTACAGATGTTGCCAAAACAAGAAAATTTCAGGAATGAGAACAGTGAATCCTGATATAAACAATCTTTGGTCAATCCCCCTTCCCTACTAAAATAAAAAGTAATTAGCTAGCAATGGAGTAGGGATCCCTGGTTCCTGAGTGACAAACTTCATCAGCTTTTCATGACACCTGCCATGCAACTGAACAGTGTGAGGTCCAAGTTATGCAGAGCGGATTGAATAGCGTCATTTTGCATAAACATGGATCAAGGTGAAATCGTGAAAGGTTTCCAGCACTCAAAAGACCGGTTCTGATTCACATGTGTTTTTTTCATCGGGCCCGATCGCGGTTTTGTTTATCGGCTGCGCCCGAACCAATAAACAAAAAACCCACCCCGACCCTTTAAAACTAATCCCTTAGCTTCCCCCACCCTCCCGACCCCCCAAAAAACTTTTTACAGGTACCTGGTGGTCCAGTGGGGGTCCCTGGAGCGATCTCCTGCTCCCGGGCCATCAGCTGCCACTAATCAAAATGGCGCCGATGGCCCTTTGCCCTTATCATGTGACAGGGTATCCGTGCCATTGGCCGGACCCTGTCACATGGTAGGAGCACTGGATGGCCGGTGCCATCTTGTACTCCTACCATGTGACAGGGGCTGACCAATGGCACTGGTAGCCCCTGTGACATAGTAAGGGCAAAGGCTATCGGCGCAATTTTGATTACTGGCAGCCGACAGCCTGAGTGCAGGAGATCGCTCCCGGACCCCCGCTGGACCACCAGGGGCTTTTGGCAAGTCTTGGGGGACCCTCCTGACCCCCACAAGACTTGCCAAAAGTCCAGCAGGGGTCCGGGAGCGACCTCCTGCACTCGGGATGAATGGGATGTCTGTTGGATGACTGGATGAATATGCCTATATCTGTACGACAGGCCTGCATTTTCGACCTGTTTTGTATTGATGGTTAAGGTTATATCTGTCTATGTTGATGTGTTTTTGTACTCTGGTTTGGTTGTATTGGTACTGTACCACAGGTTGCGGCTCATGGAAATTGTCAATAAAAATAATTTTGGCAAAAAAAAAAGAGCGATATTTAATCCAAAATTCCACCTTACTGAAATTAGCTGGTTTGCTTGCGTTTGTATGCATAACTTTTTCAAATGCATGGAAAACAACTAATGCATAGCAATCCTATGCAAATAAAATAACGCAGTTTGCCAAAAATAAGGGAAGCCATATTATTTTAACTACAACTCAAGAGTTGTAGCTATTTTTCCGCAGAAGCATTGGGATGCTAATGCACATCCCGATGCTCCCGCGCTGATATTTAAAGAGCCACATAGCCCAAAAGAACCCCCCCTTCCACTGTGTCCAAATCTCCCTGGGGGTCTGTTCAGACCCTCACCGCCTGACAAGGTGGCACAACCTTAAAAAGTAACAAAAATAGAAATGATGTCACGTGGTGCTGCCCACCCCCTTGCCAAACCCATCCCCTTTTCTCATATTGTCCCCCCAACTAAATAGCCCCTTAAATCAAATATCCTCACCCCTTCCATATCAACCCCTTACCCTGGACCCCCTACCATACAACATAATCCCTGGTAGTCTAGTAACCCCAATCCTGACTCCCCTTGCACATAAAAGGAATCCCTGGTGTTCTAGGGACCCCCCCCCCCCATCCCCAGACTCCCCATCTTAAAAAGATAACCCTAGTGGTCTATTGGCGGTCCAAAACGCCCTCTACGACCCAGGCCAGTTGACACCATATTCCAAAATGGTGCCGACCAGACTTTGCCCCATCACATGATTGGCGCTAAGGCCAGTTGGTGCCATTTTTTTAACATGGCAATGACTATCCCAGAGCCTTGGGCTGCTGTATGGTATGGAGGGTCTGGGTAGTGCCTACACCACCAGAGATTCCTTTTATGTGAAGTTCTTGGAGGAGAAGTCCATTACCTGCTATTAAGTTCACTTAGAGAATAGCCACTGCCATTAGCAATGGTTACATGGAATAGACTTAGGGTTTGGGTACTTGCCAGGTTCTTATGGCCTGGATTGGCCACTGTTGGAAACAGGATGCTGGGCTTGATGGACCCTTGGTCTGACCCAGCATGGCATGTTCTTATGTTCTTAAAGGGATTGGGGGTGGGGCCTCTAGACTACCAGGGATTATGTTGGGTGTTATGGGGTTTCTCGAGGACCTGGGGGGTGGGATGTTTTATTCAGGGGCGGGGGGGGGGGGGGGGGAAAATTTGAAAAAAGGGAGAGCATCATCCCACAACATTTATTTCTATTTTTGTTACTTTTTTAAGGCTGTGCTGCCTAGACAAGTGGCAGGAGGGTGGGTGGCGGATCTGGACACAGTGGGAGTGGGCTTAGTTTTGGCCTTTGTGGCCCTTTAACACAATGGCTGCCCCAAGCGTTTTCCCCCCATTTCCTCACAAAATGTTTTATAATGGGTTTTTTCTACAATAAAAAATATTGCAGGGAAACGACTGCAATATTTTACCTGGGAGGGGCCTAGTATCACAGAAATGCCCGCCCCCCCCCCCCCCAAGATATTTCACCCTTCCCACAGTAAAATATAGCACTATAGTAAATGACCCCTGAAGTTTGTAGCTGAGGCAATGGACGGTGTAGTATCTTGCCTAAGGTCACAAGGAGCCTTGCATTCTCTGGTTCTCAGCCCACTGACCTAATCACTAGGCTACTTCTTCACTCCAAAATCAGTGGTAATGCAGGCATTTAACACACTCCAACGCCTATGGTACTGCTTAATGTGCATTCATGAGGCAAGCGCATCAGTGCAAACCCATTAATGCAATTAAGGCATAGATCTTCCCATTAACATGCACTAACGTAAAATATTTGAAACTGTTAAAATGTCATGCAGAGCAGTTCATTTAAATATAATGCGGCTTCTGTTAACACATGCATCAGCATTATTATGGCTGCTGTAACAACCAAAAATATTGCTTCTTCTGGTACTTTAAGAATTTCATGACTGTACCTTTTAAATACATTCAAAGGGGTGAAGGTGGTTTCTCCTGGCACAGTTTTCAAGGTTTTCACATTTTTTAGAGAAGACCAAATGAAATTTTGGTAACAATTTACTCAAGTCCAATAAGGAAGCAAACTGGCCTTCTAAGGCCTGGACACTATTCAGAGTGCCTTTAAACAAGTCATCTTGAGACTTAAAGTGGGATCTTAGCTCCAAAAAAGAATTATCCAGATATCTTAGAATCCATATGAATAATAGCTTTCCAAATTTCCTGAAGGGTATTATCCCAAAATGAAATTAATAGGCCACTTCCCTCTAATCTTCCAACAGCTGCTTCTTTCTGCACCTTCTAGCATTCTGCCAAAGAGTCTCTCAGTAATGCCTGTAGCAATCCTAACCCCAGTTCTGTTTGGTATCCCTAGGCAGGGGGTGAGGGAGAGGAAACTGATCCCAAGAGCTCCTGTTGCAGTGCCAGTCTGCTCAGTCAAACTCAGCAATGGAAGCATTCAGGATCCAGACTTAACAAGATCTCCAAGCCCAAGGAACAGGAGTGGTGCTGGTGGTAGTGATTCCTCGAAACACTGCATAGTTCCCTAGACCCCTCAAGGAAACATCCAGAACGAAAGGGCTCACTGACGGCTGAACAACAAAACTATCTATTCCTTCAATCACTGACAGAAAAACCAAAGAGGGGGATATTCTGCTGCCTGCCATTCCTTTTCCCCTTCGTGGTTACCCCTTGATGTTACCCAGGTAGAGAGTCCATCAAGCTAAGTTGAGAGAACATTGCACAAATCTCATCTTTGGGTGAGTTTCCTCACTTTGAAGGTCATTGAATCTTCACAAGAGAGCACTGTTCTGTTCGTACATCTCACTTTGAAGGTCACAGTGGCCCCTAACCCCTACACTAATACCTAAACCTCAACTAGAGTTACTAGATGGGCCTCCCATAGAGATATAAATACCTATCTAGTGTGAGGGCATTACAGCCAGGCTCTCTCTCTCTCACTCTCACTCTCCTGTTTCAGGCACAATGCACAGCATAACACCAGAAAAAAAGGTGTAGTCATTTCTGGCATTAAATTTCACAATAGTGTGTGTTATTACACCATGGCACACAATGTTAAGCACTCATTTTCATAAACTCCTCTCATTTGACTACATTTTTTTAAATTTGCATATGCATCCCGCGATGTGTTATCTATCGCATACGTTATGTTATCTTGGGCATTAGGGCCCTAACGCCTGCGATAAAGCCCTAACGTGAATTGATTAATGACCCCATTAGCTCCTAAATTTAGTGGCTCAGCTTTTGTTTTTTAAATATCAGCCTGTGTATGCTATTGTTATGATGGGCAGCTCACAGGACAGCTTCGTGAGCAGCTGCACTTATCCCAGGCATGGCAGGGTCTCTCTCCACGGGGATGCACATGTGAGTGACGTGCAGCACTTGGATGCTGTCCTCCTTGGGCTCTTCCTCGGGCCACTCTATGCGCGCGCCCCAGCACGTTTCAAGACTTAAAGGGGCAGCGGCAGAAAAAGTCCCTGCAGCGCCCTTTTGATGATATCAACAGCCTGCCTATTTAAGGCACTCAGGGACCTTGCATTGGCACCTCAACAATGGGTCTCCTTCTTTAGCAATGTGTGTTGCTCTCCAGTTCCTGTTCTTGTTTGTCCTGCATTCCTGGTTCCTGTTTGTCCTGCCGTTCCTCATTCCTCTCGCCCTGTCTAGCCTTGCCTTGTCCTGCCCACTTCGTCCAGTGTCTTTTGTGTGTCTTCGTCACCCTTAGCCTGACTTTCAGATTCTGACCACGATTACCTTCCACCTGGAGCTGATTTCTTATCATGATTGCCTGCCACCCGGACCTAACCAAGGCCTGGATTCATCATTCCTGACAGAATGATGAATCCTGCGAAAATGGGGGGGTGGGCCTGCGAAAGCCCGCAGCCTTCGCACCATGGTGGTGCGCCGGCTGCTGGCTTTCACACCGAATAGCGCCACCATGGTGATATTCGGAGTGCTACTGCCGACGATAATGTTAGTATCATTATCGCCGTCAGCGAAGACACCGCCGACTCCGCCCCTCCCCACCCCGACTCCTCCCCTCCCCCTAATTTGCGTTCTATTGCATGCGAAAAGTCCCTTTTTGCATACGATAAAGGCTTATTACACACGATACGGCCGTATCGCATGCAATAAGCCTTTGATAAATGACCCCCCCCCCCCCCCCCCCCCCCCCCAAGATTGCCAGCTGCCTGGACCTTGCTTGCATCTGACCACGTCTCTCTGCAGCCTGCCCCAACTTTGGCCTGCCTTCAATACCTCAAATCTGCTACCTGCTCTGACTCCAGCATGCCCTTCAGACTCTTGCTTCTGACCACACTAGGGACCCACATAAGCCCTGACAGCTGCCAGAACCCAAGGGCTCAACCTTCAAGGGAGATGGCTGGTATAGGTGAAGCTCAAGCTTGGCCCGCTTCAGGGCACGTTTGCCAGCTGTTGGCGTAGGCCTCATAGGTTCGTCTACGAGGCTGCTTCCACTACACCACAGCAACAATGACTCACAGCCACGCCAACCATCACAGCTATAAGGGGTCTAATGTGGCTGTTTGAATTTAAAAATTGGACAGATCCCAAAATAAAATCATAAATGTCACAATAAATGCACAACTTGGTTAAGTACCAGCATTTGTTTTGAAACTTAAAGCTTAAGCAATAGACATAAATGTTCCTTACTTTGCTGATATGGAATTCCAGTTTTCGAATATACCTTTCAACAGTACGAATTTCCTTTGAATAGAAACAAATGAGTATTGAGTAGTATTTATTTCAGAACTCAAGAAAGGATTGGACAATCACAACGGAAATTATGGAAGTTATGGTGAAGTAAGGATACAGATGGAGGTTAAATAGAGTCTGTGGTATTGCAACAGGAAGGGAATATGGGCAGAGGAGATGAGCCTGGTCGTCACTATCGGATATCATTTATTTCTCTGTTTCACACACAAAATGTTAATACAGCTTTAATGTGATATCAGCATAAGGTCATTTGAGAGTGAAAAGGCTGCACTTTGCACCACTACATCATGACCAAAATATTTGGCACTTTACCTCCTTCTCGGCAATAAGGCACAGAAATACCAGTGACTGTGATAAATAAAGCAGGTATCAAACCAAATGCAATGAATGCTTCTCCATTTTACTGCTCTGTGCTTTAATTCCAGTTTAACAATAATGTAAGAAACACTATTGGATCATCTCCGATTCTCCATGGACAAGCAGGACAATAATCAGCCCCACAAGTGGGTGATGTGATATCCAAGGGTTTCAAGACAGAAAAGCTGACTCAGAGCTCTGAAAACATGAGAAGAATTTCTGAGCATGTGCTGATATTCCTACCCAGCAGCCACGTGAGTCTCCTCAGTCTTTTTCCTTCTGCTTGTGTGAAAGGACACATTTTGTTCTCTCTTCAAACTGCTCACCAAATTTTTTTCGGGTTAGTTTATTATTTTCTTCTCTTAACAAAGTACTTTTGTTCTTTCCATTTTCTGCTAGTCTCCAACAAAAAAAGGTTTACTTTTATTAATGTTACATTTTTGTCTCAAAAATGAGTTCAAACTCGTCTCTGCCCTCTTTATGATGGCAGACAGCAATCCAGGCTTTAAAGATGACCTCACTGCTTGTCATTGTGCGATCAACATGTTTGCTATGGTCCCTGTTGACACCTTTCATACAATCTACCAAACTGTATTTCCTGGGCCCAAATGGCTTCACAACTTCAACCCAGTCAAACATGGTTTCTCATTCATGAAAAGAACTTCTCCATGTGGATTTCATATTCTCTCTCTTACACTCAGATCAGGACAACCTCAATCCAGAGTGAAAGTCCATCAAGTAAGAGCTTTAGCAGCTTCCTTAGCACATTTTTGCTCTGCTTCCATAGAATATCCAGTATTTGTAAAGCTGCCAATTGGTCTTTTGTCCACACATTCACTGTTCATTACTGCCTAGAAAATATTTTCATGTCGCAATAGACGTTTTGGACAGTTAACAAAAGCTTGCTTAATTAATTCCTTCAACTCTCCCTCCAACTTCTTCAAAAGCGAGTTGCATGTTACCCATTACCATATAACAAACATTTTCATGCAACCCTCAGTTTAGATGATTACTTTCCTGCTTGTCCACAGAAAAAGCAAAGCTGCTTATCTGTACAAGTATTCTCTGTGGACAGCAGGACAAATCAGCCACACAATCCCACCCTCTTCCCCTTAGAGCTGAAGGTTATCTTGCTACAAAGACTGAGGAGACTCGCATGGTGGCAGATGCATAGGAATATCCATGCATGCTCAGAAAACCTTCATAGAGAGCTTTTCCATATCAGCCCCATCAGATATCATCAACTGCTTGTCTGACTGATTTGTCCTGCTGTCCATGGAGAACACCTGCTACAGGTAAGTAACTTTGGTTTCTTGCAGCACCACATAAAGACCAAGAAATATGAAATTTGTGTATCCCATTTAAGTTGCATATCAATAAGTGGAAAGGCCCAGGAATGGTCGTTTATTATTAAAATATACATTTTGCAAGTAATTTTCTAAAGGATGTACATACATAAAACTGAGTTTTACATGCATAAATGTACTTTATGTGTACAAGTGGGCTTTTGAAATTTTCTACCATTCACAGGGCTGAATTGTCAAAAGGTTTTACACGTGTAAATGGGCTTTTGAAAATTTCTATGATATAGGCTACTTTTATGTACATAACTCCTTTTGAAAATTACCTCCATTATACACACAGTTGAGGAACGATGAACTCTAATGAGCTCTTTAGTCAATAAGAGTATGAAGCTCCTAGAATTTGTCACATCTCTTTTCCTAATGTTTCCTGTGCTGGGTGTTATTTCCTTTTTCCTGTCTGGAAGTAAAGAGAACCCCAGAAGTTGAGCAACAAGTAGCTTTTGTCTTTATAGCTTCTTTGAACACAATAAGATACATTTTTCACAATAACCAGTTGTAAGAATGTGCATTCATTTAAAACGAATGGGTATAATGCAACAAATAAGATCATTTTTGTTTTATTAATGGCTCTCCAAACCCAACGGAGGGAGTCCATGAATATAAACAAACATTTTTGTTTTATTCATTTATGTTTTCCTTTCATCTATGGCCCACTGAAAAGCGTTGCAGTGAAAGTGGTAACTATAGCAGCCAAGCAAGGCTTATGAGAGGTGACAATCAGAAGAAAGCCGAGGCGGAAGAAATAGGCAAATAGACAGGATGGAGGAACAAGCAAGGTGAAGGGGGTTTTTTTTTGTTTTGTTTTTTTTAATAAATTAGGCTATAGCTGGCATCCAGATTAAGTGACATTGACACTCTTTTCCTTTAAGATCTGAGCATATGCAAAGAAACTTCATTTTCTCTGTTGGATTTCACAGGGAAAGGTTGCCTTTTCAGGAGCTCTCTTAGAGTCAAAGAAAAGGTTTAAAAAAGGAGATAAAAGAATTTGGGCATTGGCCCCAAGGTCTTTTTGTTATCTTCACTGCTGCAATTACAATGCTCTCACTGTGAGAGAGAGACAGAGGTCCTGCTGCATTCTGTCTGTTCACTGGAGAAGGGAAAGGGCAGAGGAGGAGACAGAGAAGCAAGGCCCGTGAACAAATGGCAGTGATGTTTTGTCTTTGACAGCACAGTGCACTGCTTGACTACAGAGAGAGAACAGAAGAGCAAACTCGTTCGTTTCTTCTCTAGCAGATAGTTTGTGTGTATGTGTAAAAGGAATTATCAGCAGTGCACACATGCACATTGTGTGTGTGTGTGAGAAACATTTCTGCACACACTGCGAAAGATAGCCCTAGCCAGACAGAGACTGAGTTTGCCACTGTGCTTCATGAGTACTGAAGTGACCTCAGTCTTTCAACTTGATTGAGTGTGTGTGACAGATACTCAGGCAGTACTACACTGGTACAACTGGTGAGTGATACAATATCAATAAAGGATAATGCGCCATCAAAAACCCTAGTAGCCACTTCCAATTCCATCATCTCACTGCAAGCAAAGGGGACAGGAGGGAATGGCAGTGGGAAAGGACTGGCTGTTGCTACAAAGCCAGCCCAGCCTGTCAGAAGCACAAGCAGTAGAAGCAGTGAGAAAAGAAAAAGGGAATCTTGCCCGTAAACTTAAAAGAGACTTTTTTAGTCACAGAGAGCCAGACATGAAAGCTGACTCAAGCCATAGGAAATTAAAATTGTGAGCGTATGCTCCACAACAGCCTGCTCCTCTCCCTCTTGCTTTGGAGCAGAAGCAAAAGATGTGAGAGCCATCCAAGGCTGGCATTAGCAGAACAGGGACAAAAATCAGGGGCAGCAGAAGATCAATACCCATAATCATCGGTGCATACCTTCATGATTACTGCTTCTGAGGTAATGGAGGCAGCATTTCAAAAAACAATACTTACATGTTTGCCATGGATTGTGACCCATGGGTGAAAAGGAGCCTCTCCCTCTGGTCTCAGTGTCTCACTTACATGACAGACATTCTTGCAGCTCTATTGCATGAACAGAAGCACCAGAGGCAGAGCTGCAATGGGAATGTAGTGCAGAAAAGAGTGGCCACTCCCGAGAGTAGTGTGAGTACAAGCAGCACCCTGTCCTCTCTTTCCTCAATATACCACAGCCATGCTGCTCCCACAGAACCATCTCTCCTGAAATAGGCCAAAGCTAGAGCAACTGTCCCTAGCAGCACCTCTAGAGACCCTTATCCTACTCCAGCAAAGGAGGCCTGAGCAGAAATTTCTGTGATATGCTCTGTGACAGAGCCCATGGAGGACATGGCCACAAATCTGCTGCCATATTGGGCACACAAGTTTAGATCTGGCCAAGGTGGCTCAGCATTATCTTTCCTACCCACCAGAGTGCCTAGCGAACATGTCTTTTCAATGGCAGGGGACATCGTAAGCCCTCATAATTCAAGGCTGGCACCAGAGATGATGGAAAGTTGGTCTTCTTGAAAATCAATCTGCCTTTGCTGGGTTTCTCAAAATTCCCATGCTAGTGGCAGGACAAAGTATGTTAAGGGTCTTGCTACCACTCTGTCTAGCTGCCATGTCCCTGACACAACACCTTGGGGGGTTTTCTGCCACACTCCTGATGCTACACCTTGGTAGTGCTGCTGCCACTCTGTCTTACATCTCACAAGCTACTTACTGTCACTTTCTCTTTCTCACCCTCCTCAGCCAGTCCCTCACCACCTAATCCAACCCTCAAACTGCAACTAATCCCTTCCTTCAAAAGTCCCTCCTCCAAACACCAACTTGCCAGGGTCAGTGGTAACATTTTCCTTTGGGTCCTGGTCCAAAGGTGGATGACAAATAGTGGGAAGAGAAGGCAGGCTAATGATAGGGCAACATATTTCTCTTGAAAAGGCTCAGTGGTGGGTGAGGACAGAGGAGCAGTGGTAATTTCCACTGGTCAATGTACACTCAGCCCTCTCCTCCCCTGATGACTGATCCCAAACCTGATGATGATCTGCAAATGGCAACAATACTGGTAATGAAAGACATCAGGGTACTTTTGAGCTAGTGCAAATTCACAGACCCTGAAGCATCCCTGATCTCTCTTCCTAAAGGGCCTTCTGTTATGACAGAAACGTATGCAAAGGCAGAGCCACTGCAGGGCCTGTGAATGCATTCTGGCTCACCGACTCCTCACGGATCTCCACAATTAATGCTGCTACAGGCACCTGAAGAGCGCAGCCATTTGAAGCAGTTGTAGCCCCAACTGAAGGCATCATGACCCTATTTGGGTTCCTGACCCACAGTTTGGGAATCCCTGCAGTAGACAGTGTGTACCACTGTCATGCATTCTAGCTCTACATGCTAAACAAGATGCAAGATGCAAGACCCATCAGAGCGGCACACAAAGGAACCCTTCAAGTTCCCCCAACTAAATCCTCTCGTCTAACCTCCACGAAAGAGCGGGCATTCTCCACAGCTAGCTCCATCATCTGGAACAACCTGCCGACTGATCTAAGACTGGAACCCTGCCTGATTACCTTCCGAAAAAAAACTCAAGACTTGGCTTTTCATCCAAGCCTTCCCATAAGCCAAACATTACAACAGTTCTTTCGTTTAGCCCAACAGACTAAATGACCGACCCAGCCACTATATATTCATAAGTTCTTATGCTCCAGTTTTTTCTGTCCTTTATTTCCTGGCTACTCTAGCCCCCAAGTTCTTTCTCCCTGTTATTTGTAACTGTGCTTCGGCCTTCCTGTTATATGGTTTTGTTCAGTTAACCCCTAAGTTCGATGTAAACCGGCCTGATATGAAGCTTGTCATGAAGTTCGGTATAGAAAAAAAAATGTTAAATAAATAAAATAAATAAATAAACAGTGTCACTCTTCTTGCTGCATTGTTCTACACCAATTGTTTGTGATTTTAAATATCAGAACTGTTCCAGCCAATCTTAGTTCTTTTAGGTGGTTTCTACTCTTCTCCAGCTGTCTTCAATGTTCTTTCCAAATTCCCTACTCTTACAATACTTGACAACTCTTAGTCTTACCATGGTAATCCAATGCTTTGCACACTTACTGCACCATTCATGGACCCTTGGGTCCTTCATGCCAGCCCTGGTACCACTTTGCCCCTTTTGGTGCCCTGGGCATTTTATACCATTCTTCTTCCTGCCTCAGCCCTTGCTGTTTATCTTGGGACCTTGATGAAACTCTTCTGCTTCATTGTTCTGCATCTAACATTTGTAATGTAAATCACCAGCACCACTGCTTCTGCTGCTGCGCCAAACCACTCTTGGTATTTTTGAGTGATTTCTCCTCTGCTCCAGCTGTCATCGAGGTTCTTTCCAAATTTCCTTCCCTTGTGGTACTTGCTAACTCTTGGTCTTGCTCTGACAATTCAGTGCTTTATGCAGACCTTATCCAGTTGCCTTTAATGGTTCAATGCCTTCTTAGATTTTTTCTTCAAACTTCCTTCATTTACAGTTCTTACTATTGGTCTCATCTGGTATTAGCTTTCAATGGATTATATCATTGCAAAAGGCAGGGGCAGCAGAAGTGCAGCACCCAAAACCAGGACCACACTTGTCCATTACTACTGCTTCTCAGGTAATGGAGGCAATATTTCCATAAACTGATTCAGAAAATGAATCATGTCCTGGATTTCCTGAATTACAGGATATTGAATATCTAGTGGCTGAAGAGAATTTGGGATCTCTAGACAGTAGCATCTTAGCCTCCAGTCAGGAGGTGGAGGAAGTAAATAATACTGATAGTGCAAAGGAAAAGACCAACTCCAAGCCAGAGCCAGCCCCTTCCCCTAATTAATCTCCTAATTAATCCATACAAAAATGACATGGGACCTCCTCTAGGGATTACTTCTGGCCTCTCCATGCCTAGGGCTTTTTACCAATTTGGTTGGTGCCCTTTGTCCTTCATTTGGAGCCTTGGGGTATTTTGCCACTATGGGTGGCTGCTTTGTGCCTCTCTTGGTGCTTTTGGTGCTTTGGGGTTTTCATTCCACTCTTTCTGCTGCTTTGACCCTCTATTGCAGCCTTGAAGTTTTTCCTTCCACTTTTGGTGCTTTGTTCACCCTTCATTGTGCCTTGAGCTGTTCATGCCACATTGGTGCCACTTTGCCCCTCCCATGCATCAGGTGTTCTGGCCACTCTTGTTGCTGCTTTGCTCCTATCATGGTGCCTTGGAGAACTCCTGCCAGTGCTGGTACCATTTTTCCCCATTACAGGTCCTTGGGCTATTCATTCCACTTTTGGTGCTACGTTGACATAGTCTTGATGTATTGGAGTGCCCTTCTGATGTTTACCCCCAATTTTCATTAGAAATAATTGGGAACCCAAAACAGGCTGCATTGATTCCCCTATTGACTTTAATGGGAAACGAATGAATGAATAAAATTAATAAAAATATTATTGTGTGAAATAGTCCAAATGAATGATTGCCACCTATGAAATGAATAAATGAACCAAACAACATTTTTGCTTCTGGACGTTACTAACCAGTTGTTCACCTCTGATGGGCTCTCTCTTTTTTTCTTGTTTTAGAGACTAACTGGGTAATTTTCAAAGGGATTCTCCATGGGTAAATGGGTGCTTACTGACTGAGAAAGCCTCTTTCAAAACTGCCTCCTCTCCCACTGCTATGGCTGTCCCAGAAAAGTACACAGGGAGTTTATTTTTAACTCCTCATGCAAATTACACATGCGGAGAGCTTTCATCCGCAGGTTCTGGAGGTACTTATTTATCTGCAGGCCCCGCCAAGCAAGACATTTTCAAAGAGAAACTGCACAGAGATTTTCACTTTGAAAATTAGCTTGCAGACCTGTGGGTACGGAAAACATCCCCTTAATTGTGCATACACAGACAACAAAACCGATTTTCAATCACTATTCAAGATCTAAAATGCCATCTATCAGATTGCACACTAAATAGCATAGCTAATTAGACATTTAAATATTTGATGTAGCTAGTTCTGGTCAATGTAGATGTGAAACACTGAAAATGTTAGCCCATTGTGTCAAATTGCAAGGCATGCCCCTGAACTGCCCACTTTCTGAATGTCTACATTTAGCAGTCTAATTCTACTTAGATGCTTAGTTGTGGTCTTTGTACCTTCCAAAAGTGTCTATATTCCAAGTTCAAAGCTGTAAATGTAATGCATTGCTTTTGAAAATTAAAGTTAATATAAAAAGGTGGCAGCAAACAACTGAGAGACATAAGACAAAGTTAGGGGTTGCGGAAAGAAATTGAACTAATGTTTGGAACCTATCACACGACTGGATCGATTCTACAGTCCAAGTTCTGGGCCCTCCATTACTCAGAGCAAAAGAAGAATATGTTTCTACCTACCTTGTCCAGATCATAAAAGTATGCCTGCAAGATAAACATGTGACACTTATTCCAGCGTTTTATTTTGTTTTGCAGACAGCTTATGCAAGCATATTTCATTTTTAAAGCACACTAACAAATTTCAGATTGAATATATGAACATTATTTATTTTTTTAAAATGTGTAACCTGCTCTCTACAGTTTCACGCAAGACGGTGTACAATAAAAACATTCACATTAAAAACGGGACAAAAAATATTGCAAAAATGTCATATGGACTCAGTTCTATAATACAATCTTAAGAGTTGCACCATTTCCTTCATCTGGAAATGTAGGTTCTTATTTTCATGAAACGCCTTTTTAAACATTTTTGGACAGGTAATGTCACGTCCATCTGGAATGGAGCTCCACAAACTAGGACCTGCAACTGAGAAAGCCCTCTTATGAGTAATGTCCAGGTGAGCCAATTTCAGTGCTGAACATCTCCTAGATTTTTTGTAGATGATCATAGTTGTCTCTCAGATTTGTAAAGGCGGAGTGAAGCGTTTAACCATGGTGAGCTATACAACATATAAGTTTGGCAAATCTTATATTCTTATAACTTACATAAGATCATATGATTTGCCATACTGGGTCACACCAACTCTTCATCAAGCCTAGTATTCTGTTTCCAACAGTGGCCAATCCAGGTCACAGGTACCTGGCAAGATCCCATAAGGTCGATAGATTCCAAGCTGCTTACCCCAAGGAATAAGCAGTGGATTTCTCTGAGTCTACTTTAATAATGGTTTACGGAATTTTCTTCCAACAATTTGTCAAACCCTTTTTAAAATCAGCTATTCTAACAGCTTTTACCACAAGCTCTGGTAATGAATTCCAGAGTTTAATTATGTATTGAGTAAAAAAAATATTTTCTCCTAATTGTATTAAATGTATTACCTAGTAACTTCATTGTCTGTCCCCTAGTCTTTGCACTTTTTGAAAGAGTAAACAACCGATTTGTTTTCACCTGTTCCACTCCACTCATTATTTTATAAAACTCTATCATATTTCCCATCAGCCATCTCTTCTCCAAGCTGAAGAGCCCTAACCTCTTTAACCTTTCCTCATAGCGGATCCGTTCCATCCCCTTTATCATTTTGGTCGCTCTTCTCTGTACTTTTTCTAATTCTGCTTTATCTTTTTTGAGATGCAGAAACCAGAACTGCACTCAATACTCAAGGTGCGGTCGCACCATGGAGCGATTCAGAGGCATTAGAATATTTTCTGTTTTATTCTCTGTCACTTTCCTAATAATCCCTAGCATTCTATTTGCTTTCTTGGCTGCCACTGCACATTGAGCAGAGGATTTCAACATTTTGTCCATGATAATTCTTAGATCCTTTTCCTGGGTGGTGACTCCCAATGTGGAACCTTGCTTTCTATAGCTATAATTTGGGTTGCTCTTCCTACTTTGTATTTCTCCACATTAAATGTCATCTGCCTGAAGTCTGAATAAAAGTTTATGTTTGGCAGAGATATAAACCATTAATAAATGTTTTTCAGCACCGATAATGTCATAGAGGAAGAGTTACAGATTCCAGAATGCTGTAAACCTCATCCAGACACTGAACTGGCAAGAGCTGTCAGTTTAGTGTTTGCAGAACTTAGAACATGCTCCTTGCTGATAGCAGCATGAACACTGTTTCAGACATAAAGTGCTGATACTTTCTGTGGGAGAAAAAGAGGTGACCCCTATAACACTGCTCTAGCTGCTAGGGATGAGGTGCTGTTTTAAAAGAACATGATAATGATAATAACATTTCTTGTTTCATTTTGTGTCATTTCCAATCTACAAAAAAAAATAACTTTTAATTTGCTTTTGAATTAGCATGCACTAAAATAATAAAAACAAAATGAAATGAGAAAAAAAAATCAAACATTTATTTACAGGCACAGCCCTAGTATAGATTATTGAGGGTTGACTGTCTTACCAGCCTGGAGTTTCTTTTCGTATCTTTCTGTTGGTCTGTCAGGTAATCCAGCTGAGTCTGATGTGCTTCCAGGTATTCACTGAAAAACATGAAAACACAACTTATTCCAGAGTAATTTTTGTACATCATCGTACAGTGAACCTCTGTGCTCAGTCTATGAATCCTAGAAATAAAGATCTCTCCTCCATCAGGTATAAAACAAACATGCTGATGTATATTTTAAGCTCCTAAAACCACTGAAAGAGCTACACAATACGGAGTCAATCTTCAATAAGCTGCAAAGATAACCAACTAATATTGACCAGATTATCTGTAGACAAATTTTCAGCCAAATGTAACTGGATATGTTTTTGGATGAAAATTCCTCTAAATCTAGCCAGACAAAATTTATCCAACTAGATTTAGGCCTGGTATTTTTGCGACTAGGGTTGCCCAGCTAAACTTAGCTGGTCAGCACTGACTGGCTAAACTGTAAACCCATCTTAGAAATGCCTCCAGCGCTGCTCCTTTTTTAACCAACTAAATTTGTGCACCTTGTGGATTGTGGATTTAAGTGGAACAAATGTAGCAGTTTAATGGGGGGAAGGGGGGGGGGAGGCAGGGGAATTTTTAAAAATAGGGATTTAACTGAATAACTTCTGAAATTAGCTCAATAAACCTTTGCAAAGTTGACTCATATAATTGTAGGAGTGTCAGTTATTTGAACAGACATTACAGTTTTTGAGGTGCAATTGCAAATCAGATTTCATTCCCTAGAAATGCTGTTCATATTAGGTTTAATGTCATGTTAGATTTACAACTCATTTAACTACAAGTGGACACATTTCACCTTCTTATTCCTTGCCAAAGAAAGGCTTAATGCAAACCAGACACCTATGAAAGTTAACATTTTTTCCTCATTTCTGGTGGCCACGAAAGGACAGATTTATCAAAAGTATTGCTCCAGTACAAAAATGGTTTCATTTTTGCACCAGTGGTTTTCCTATTGAAAATGTAGGGATAATTTTGTTGATTAAATGTGGAGCAATTTCTGTCATGGAGTGGCACTTTCATACATCACTCCAACCCACAGTGTTCTGCAAAGGATCTTAATACGTTACATAAAACATTGCATTCTAATACACTGCATAGGAAGGGGGTTGAACTGGACACAGATTCTCTCTGCTACAGTAAATTTACAGATTTCATGTCAGTTTTCCTGCACAATGTAGAGAGCAGCACAGTAAGACTTTGGTTGACTAAGCCATCGGTTTGTGAGTGAGTGCGCACTCCTGTGCCAAAACTGTTCACATTGGGGAATATGAGATGCATGGGGCCACACACCGTACATGGAGAAAACAATGAGAATAATGTGAGTAGAGTAACTGCTATAAGTTCTCGTTAATGTCAACTGACGAATAATAAATAACTTGATCTAGGGACATAGATACCAGTATTTGGTAGTACTTTTCTCCAGTTTCTGTGAAACAAACATTTTTGTCTGAAGTGTATGCTTATTATTGTTTTTACTATGTATGTATTTTTGTTCATCGCCTAGGCCTACTTTGTGTTAGGCGATCAATAAATTTTATGAAATGAAATGAAATTCTGAAAGGTATTTCTGCAGGTAAAAACTGTTTTAACTGCATCAACTACCTGTATCAAAACTGCCCACCCTGCGTGCGGGAAAAATTACATTCATAGTTCCATTAGGCGGGTACTTTTACCAGCATTATAGTGAGGGTTTTCCTGATGCGGGGTTAGGTAGCTCTTCACGGGGTCATTTTCAAAGTAAAAGCACACACGCATACGTTTCCTTTGAAAAGTGATGAAAAGATCTTAGGTAAACCTCGCCTGCAGGCTTTGCAACAATGCGGGCAGTTTGAAAATTGCCCCATTTGAGAGCACATCTGGAGCATTTTACCGGCAATCTAAAACAGACGCATGCCAACGAAACACACTGAACGCATTCTTTGACAGCGAAAGCCCGAGCTGCGTGGTGGAAATGATTTAATGTAACAAAACGATTTAGCTGAGCACGGCATACCTGCACTACAGCTATGTTATTAATGTATTAGGACGGTTACGTGTTATTACGACAATAAATCACTTGTGTGTGTGAGCGCCGTTAAGTTAAGGCATGTCTCATTAAACGCTAATGCAGGGGAAGGAGGAACCGGTAAGCAGTCAGAACACTTCTTTTATATGAAAACAGCATTCTGAAGCCAGGTGAGCATAGAAAGGGACAAAGGAAACATCAGGTCCTGTGCCTCCCCCCCCCCCCCCCCCCATCTCATGCTGGCAACTGCTCCAGTTACAGGCTGCATGCTGAACTGCGCTCATTCCTTAATATGTGCACTCTGGTCTTGCAAAACTATTGCTAAAGCAGTTCCCTGTGACAGACGTCCTAAGGCATCCAAGGTCCCAGCGGACCTGTTCTTCTGTCCCACCCACTCCCCAGGCATAATAGCAGCAACCCAGGCCGAGGTTCATAACCTTTTCTGTGCCTCATTCATTTCTGTAACTCTCTCTCTGTCTCTCACCAGCTCTGCCTGCACAGCACAGTCCTGGGGGTGGGCGCTTTGTGTTTTCTTCTGACTACAGCACAGCGAAACAGAACAGGGCAGAGTAGCAGCGACGGTCAGGGAAATAAAATTCCAACAGGTGAAGTAATCTTCCTCTTAAGCATTAAAGGCCCTTACGTTAGTCCTCTTTTCAAGGCTCCAAACACTTTCTTCACCTGCTGTGGCTGCGGCTCCAGGCTGATGGCTCCTTTCCGCAGGGAGGGATACAGCTTGGATGATTTCACGGACGGCTTTGATCTCACCGAGCTTCTGCTGAGAGAATTCCTGCAGAAAAAAACAAATCGCCACAAAGTATGGAGAAAGCAAACAGTACAACCACCAGGCAGTAATAATGCTTGGAGGATAGAGAAAACAACGGGGTCATTTGTCAAACAAACTTTTTTCCAGGGACCATGGGGAAGACGCTGAATGAAATGCAAATATAAATGAATTTTACATTCTGCATTTGCAGAGTGAAATACTGTAGACGTTCCAAGTTCTATTAAGGCCTACAATTTCTATGCTTATGATTAGGAAGGGGCTGCATGCATTCTCTGTTGATGTAGCAAAGTGCTTTTATCAGCAAACTATCTCCTCCTCCTCTCCCTTCTTTGTCCCCTAGTGATACAAAAAAAAAAAAAATTCTTTATCGGTGACCCAGCTGCAATAATATATGGCTGATAGCTTCACAAACACACCGCCCCACCGAGCGGACTGGAGAGAGCCACTCAGATTCCTGTCACATGTCACGGTCCGGCACGGAGAAAGAGACCAGAACATCAGGGGAGGAGCAGAAGAAGCCGCCAGGGCTGAAGAAAAACTGACCACCAAGAAGACTGCAGACTGACCAACCAAGAGAACTAAGAAAATCCATTCCTTTACGGAGTGGCCACCGGTCCCAGGATTGGCTGGCAGAAAGCTAGCATTTTGCCCCTAATCACCAAGGGGTACATTTTAAAAGCTACGTGCGGGCACATATGGACGCTCAATTTTATAATGTGTGTGCATGTTATAAAATCGGAGGTCGGCGCGCGCAAGGGGGGGTGCACAATTGTACGCCCTGTGCGTGCTGACACCCACAGCCTTCACCCTAACCCCCTAACCTAACCTCCCTTCCCCCTTTCCCCTAACCCTCCCACCTCCTAGCCCTATCCTACTCCCCCCCGACCTTTATCTTACCTCTTGCACCTGCCTCCAGACAGGTGCAAGTTGCACACGCCAGCAGCCTGCCGGCACGCAATTCTCCAACACAGCAGCAAATGGTCGCTGTGCCGAAGGCCTCTGGCCCCGCCCCCTCCCCGCCCCTTTTTCGAAGCCCTGGGACTTAGACGCGTCCCAGGGCTTTAAGTGCGTCGCTTTGAAAATCTGGCCCTATGTGAAGTAGTGTGGTTGTCCTGTTGGTCCATTCAGATGTAGAAACAGAGGTTAACAAATGAGATGTAGGTGACAGCATTTTATTGGATTAACCTGATGCATTTATTTTTATTTTTTTTATTAACTTTCAGGGACTATGCCCCCTTCATCAGGTCGATGTAGTGCTTCCAAAGGAACAGCAGAGTTATCTTTCAAACTTTTCACAAAGGGTGCAATACTAGGTTTTCAGATTTGTTTGCTTTCTTTTTGGTATTTCTTATTTTTACTTCAGTTTTGGTTTCTTTTATTCCATTTTTGTTTTAATTTACTAAACCATTATTTTTCTTTTTAGCTTTAATGTTTATTATGACACCACTTACTATAGAAATAGAAAACTATATTATAGTATCTCTACCAAAAATGGAAAGGAAGTTAAGTTTTGGTGTTTATGACATTAATATTGCGTTGCAAATGTAAGTAACTCTGATGTTCTTATCTTTTTTCCACTAGTAAATTGTATTTAAAAAAAACCCTGTATTCAGAGTTGTATTTTATTTATATGATCTGTACAACATTTAGATTTTAGATGGAGATAAGAGCAGTAGTCTGTCCTATTATATTATCACAGCGAGGCAAACGGTCACACAGCGGATGGCATCAAGCTTGTTCCATAGTAAATTAATTAATCATCATCGGCATGCAACAGTTTTGCTTTTGCAGGCTGAGGTATAATTTTATTATTGTTTGGAAAATTCCAGTACAAAATTCAGTCAGATGGGGTACAATTAATCCGACACATACACTCCAGACAGTAACTCGCCCTATATCATTTGGAGGTAATGTCTCCAAATGGGTTAATTTTGTGCCTACCTTGATAGGAGTGAAAGTTACACCTAAACCAGAATATGTTGAGTATGATCTTAAACTCTCAAATTCACTGTTAATGCCCTTCTTAATCTTTGCATTGTGCCAAAGAGAGCCTCCTTCTGAAGTTCATAAGGTGCACAGGCACTATATCTGTATCGCTCCATGGTGAGACCGCACCTTGAATACTGTGTACAATTCTGGTCACCGCATCTCAAAAAAGATATAATTGCGATGGAGAAGGTACAGAGAAGGGCTACCAAAATGATAAGGGGAATGGAACAACTTCCCTACGAGGAAAGACTAAAGAGGTTAGGACTTTTCAGCTTGGAGAAGAGATGACTGAGGGGGATATGATAGAGGTGTTTAAAATCATGAGAGGTCTAGAACGGGTAGATGTGAATCTGTTATTTACTCTTTCGGATAATAGAAAGACTAGGGGACACTCCATGAAGTTAGCATGGGGCACATTTAAAAGTAATCGGAGAAAGTTCTTTTTTACTCAACGCACAATTAAACTCTGGAATTTGTTACCAGAGGATGTGGTTAGTGCAGTTAGTATAGCTGTGTTTAAAAAAGGATTGGATAAGTTCTTGGAGGAGAAGTCCATTACCTGCTATTAAGTTCACTTAGAGAATAGCCACTGACATTAGCAATGGTAACATGGAATAGGTTTAATTTTTTGGGTACTTGCCAGGTTCTTATGGCCTGGATTGGCCACTGTTGGAAACAGGATGCTGGGCTTGATGGATCCTTGGTCTGACCCAGTATGGCATTTTCTTATGTTCTTATGTTCTTATCTACATATGCCTGGAAAGTTTCAATTTAATTTTACTTTCTCATTTATAGTCCACCTTTTATTGCTGGTCTTTTAATCATGCCTTTTTGTATAAAGGCCTTCTGACATCAATACTTGACATCTAGCAATGAGGTTTTGTTTTTTCCAGAATTTGCATTTATCTGTTTTGCCAGGTTTTTCTACGTTGGCTGTAAACCATCTTGTCTGCAATCCTCTCTTCTGTGCTGCAAATTATCAGTCTCTCATCCTCAGGTCTAAGATCACCTCTCCTTAATCATTCCTGAGTCTGAGCTTGACCCACGTGGGATTTATGAAGTAACTCTGAGTATTTTTCACACATTTGTGCTTTTGCCAACTGATTTTCCTTGCCTGCTTTCTGTCTTGCTTTGCAAATTCCATTGCCTCTTTCCCACCATATGCTCTTAAATTCTCATTCATTCCTTCCAGTCTCCAAAACGATCATTGCAGTTTAAGGATGAAAAACGATTTTGGCAATTTACTTCATACTTCAGCACTTTTTGAATATTAGGATCTGTTGATGCTTTTATGCATGCTTGAAGGCCTATAACAGCAGTTCTATAATCTATTTCTATAAGGTCCATATTGACTTCAGATCTTAGAATATACAATCTTGGCATACATGGATTATTATAGATTACCTAATGTGCATGAAACTTAGAAACATAAAAATGACGGCAGACAAGGATCAAACGGTCCATCCAGTCTGCCCAGCAAGCTTATAGTAGCATCTGCCACGCCATATAGGTCACCCCCATACTTATCAGTTTCCCAGACCATCAAGGTCAGGGCCTTTGTTAGTTACTGTCTGAGTCCAATTCCCCATTAACTCCTGCTGTGGAAGCAGACAGTCATGTTGGAGTTGCATCAAAAGTATCAGGTTTATTGGTTAAAGATAATAACAGCCACATCAGCAAGTTACCCCCATGCTTATTTGTTTTCCCAGACTGTAAAATTCAATGTCCTTGTTGGCTGCTGTCCGAATATAATTCCCCTTCTCTTCTTTTCCCCCTGCCATTGAAGCAGAGAGCAATAATGGAGTTGCATACTATCAGTATGAATGCTTATTGGTTAAGGGTAGTAACCACCACACCAGCAAGTTACCCCCATGCGCTCTTTTCTTCATTTCCATCTTCTAGCCTTTTGGGAGTTACAGTGTTCATCCCATGCTCCTTTGAAATCTTTCACTCTTTTTGTCTTCACCACCACCTCGTGAAGGGCATTCCAAGCATCCACCACCCTCTCCGTGAAGAAATATTTCCTGAAGTTGGTTCTGAGTCCTCCTCTCTGGAGTTTCATTACGTGACCCCTAGTTCTACTGATTTCTTTCCAATGGAAAAAGTTTGTCAATTGTGCATCATTAAAACCTTTCAGGTATCTGAAGATCCTCTCTTCCAGTGTATACATATTTAGGTGTTTCAACCTCTCCTCATAAGTCCATCCTGTCTCTAGCCCTTCTGAGATACGGTCTCTAGAACTGAACACAGTACTCCAGGTGAAGCCTCACCAAGGGCTTGTACAAGAGCATTATCACCTCCTTTTTATTACTGCTTATTCCTCTCTCTATACAGCCCAGCATTCTTCTGGCTTTAGCTATCATCTTGTCACATTGCTTTGCCGTCTTCAGATCACTCGACACTATCACTCCAAGGTCTCTCTCTTGCTCTGTGCACAACAGCCCTTCACCTCCCATCACATACAGCTCTTTTGGATTACTGCACCCCAGATGCATGACTCTGACTTCTTGGCATTGAATCCCAGCTGCCATGTCTTTGACCACTGTTCAAGCTTCCTTAAATCATATCTCATTCCCTACTCCTTCCGGCGTGACCACTCTGTTGCAGATCTTAGTTTCATCCGCAAATTGATAATCTTTATCTTCTATCCCTTCCGCAATGTCTCTCACAAAGATACGGAACAGAATTGGACCCAACACAGATCCCTGTGGCAATCCTCTTAACACCACTCTCTCATCAGAGTAGGTTCCATTTACCATCAACCGTTGTTTTCTATCCATCAACCAGTTTGTAATCCATGCCATCACCTTGGTGCTCACTCCCAAGCTTCTCATTTTATTCACAAGCTTCCTATGTGGGATCGTATCAAAAGCTTTGCTGAAATCCAAGTAGATCATATCGAGCGCTCTTCCTCAATCTAATTCTTTAGTCATCCAATCAAAAAAAATCAATCAGATTTGTCTGACAGGACCTTCCCCTAGTGATTCCATGCTGCCTCAGGTCCAGCAACCCACTGGATTGTAGATAGTTCACTATCCTTTCCTTCAGCAGAGTCTCCATTAATTTTCCCATCTCTGAGGTGAGGCCTGTAGTTTCCAGCCTCCTCTCTGCTACCACTCTTGTGAAGTGGGACTACCAACTGATTAACATCTTTATCAAGCCAGTTTGCAATTTCAAAATTAAAGGAGCATGCAGGAATTGCAAATTGATTGATAGCTTGTATCTATTTCATGTTATTAAAGCACTTTTCAAAATAAATTTCAATCTCCTGTAGTATTCCTTACCGGCCTTTTCTCTTAGTAACCTGTGTTGAATTTGTGCGCCTTCATCCACTCCTAGATATTTGTATATGCCTTCCTGTTCATCTTCTTTCATGTTACAGTCCTCAGAGATATGTTTTCAGTTTTACTTAATTTTTTTACACATAAAGTCACCTGATCATATTTATTCAGGCCAGACATTAACCTGATATCATCTGAGAAACTCTTGACTACTCTGAGTTGCTCCTTTAAATGATGATCACAGGAGCTATAAGATTTAAGTCATCTACAAAGAGCTAGTGCGATATCTGTGGATCATTAATATCTCTGGAATTAAGGCAAAATCGATAGCCCAAAGAGTTAATAAAGGATATTCAGTGGGTTCAGTATCAGGTAAAACAAAACAAGAGTGATGAAAGGGAATGCCCCTGAAATACTCCTGGATTTTGATGTTAGGAATACCATATTGTCCATCTTATCTTCATAATGCAGGTGGCATGTAGCCTGCCAGATTTTCATGGTAAACTTGATATACTTAATCAATCCAGGATTCATGCTGTACATTTAAATGTAATTTATTATCCAAGAGTGTGAGATACTATCAACTTTTTAAAATATTTTATCCATGCTGTACTGATGCTTCGGCCTCTCGTATAGCTGGTCATGATGGCTTTATTCAGCATCAACTGATCCTCTGTTCCTTCCTCTTTTGTTTCTTTTCTTTTCCTTGGCCATGATATTATTAAACTCTATATGACCATATATTCTATCTCTATCTAACACAGTAAACAGCTTGTAGGCTGTAGGTAAGCCAGTTATTGGTGAATAATATTTGGGAAAGTTACTTGGGATCAACTGATCTTTGCAGTTTGCTAGATCTTGGTGAAGAGACATTAACTGCTTGAGCTAAAAATTGGTTACTCCATCAGGGCCAGGACTCTTCCAATGTGAGGCTTTTTTTTTTAAACCTGGCTTTCAACTCTGTTGCTGTTATATCCTTTTTGCTGTGTGGCCCATCCATGTAGAACAGTCTTCTGGCTGACTGAGGCTAGATAATATTCAGATTATTTACAATTTACAAACTTGTAAAGATCTGGCTATGTCAATTTGTTTTTCCTTGAATTATTGCAAGCAGGTGTCTTTTGGTTACCCAATAATATTTATTGTATTATGTGATAGTTTTTTTATGTTGTTATTGCTAGGTGCTTTTATTTTTTTAATTTAATTTTAATTTTTTGTTAGTTTTATATCTTTTTTCTGATGTTATTACTTGTTGTAATCTGCCAGGAGCATCGTATAAGTCTGATAATACCAGCTATAAATCAAATTTTATTAATTAATTAGAAGCTGTAATAAAAATGGATGAGGCCAATATTCAATAGGCCATTTAATGGAAAAGTTATCTGGCTACAGTTAGCTAGATAACTTGTCCCATATATTCAGCAGGATATCCTGAATATACAAGCTTAAAGTTATCCAGCTACATGTAGCCAGATAACAAAAAACCTAACTGGCTACATTTGAAAATAGCTGGGTAGGTTTTTTGTTATCTGGTCTTGTGTGACCAGATAACGTGCTGCTTAACTTAAGCTTATGCTTCCAGCGCTGTCTCAGAGCAGCGCAGAGGTGCAGGGAGCAAGGCAGAGGGTTCCTTGCTCCCGGCAATCAAATATAAGGTATTGGGGGGTGGGATTGGGATGTTAGGGAAAAGGGGCTCCGCAATGTTGTAAATCCTTGTGAGGGGGTGGGGAGGTAGGTGGAAGGGAGGGGCAGCCTGATTTCGGAAAACACTGGGACGGGGATTCTCAGGAACATTTATAGGATTTGGGGATGAGGAGGACATGGCTCGACAGGGCATTTATAAGATTTTTTTTTCGGGGGGGGGGGGGGGGGAGCAGGGGATGGTCTGCTGGCTTATTTATTTATCAAATTGTCAGTTACAAAGAATGACTTACAACCACTAAACAAATAGTCCGTTCCTATTAACAGCAATATTACAAAGAACTGGTGTACAACAGGAAACATTTCACAGCGAGCGATAATGAAACTATAATACAATGTTGATCTCCCACATAGCATAACTATACCATATCTAGTTATGGTTAACTTGTTGTGCAATAAACCGTATTTTATTGTATTTTGTTTTATATATTATTGTATTTTGTTTTGTTTTATATTTTACTCCCCTTCCTACATTCCTTCCCCCAAACCCCTCCAACCTCCTCCTCCCTCCTTATCCAACTCTCTGACAGCAGCTCGTAACTAAATCTAACTGATAATTCAACTCATAATTCAACCCTTAAAGCAATGAATCTATTCATCGCAGTTAATCTGCTCATATAGGGCTGGATTTTAAAAGGGTTACATGCACCGGGCCTATTTTAAAAAGGCCTGGCGACGTGTGTAAAGCCCCGGGATGCGCGTAAGTCCCGGGACTTGCAGAAAGGGGCGGGGGAAGGGGCTGGGTCAGGCCATATTTGTCACTCGGCCGGCGCTTCAGCCCCAGGACTGAAGTAAGTTTTGTAATAAAAGAAAGAAAAAAAAAAAGGTAGGGGGGAAAGGGTGGGGGAGGTAGGGGAAGGGAAGGTGGGGTGGGGGTAGGGATGTTCCCTCCGAGGCCGCTTCGATTTCGGAGCGGCCTGGGAGGGAACGAGGGAAGGCAGCGCGGCTTGGCACAGGCTCAGCGCGCACAAGGTGCACAACTGGGCCCAACCCTAGCGCGCGTCGACCCCCGATTTTATAACATGCGGGCGCCTGCCCGCACTCCTTTTAAAATTTACACCGTGGTGAACTTTTTCTCATCTTTGACGTACTCTTCTCAAAGGAGGAGTCGAGGGCTTCCTCCCATAATATGCCACCTCACATCTGGCGGCTGAAACAATTTGTTATGAAAGAACTAAATCAGATTTGCCACAATCAAAGGTTGGAGCATTCAACCAAAAGAAGAGCGGCTCTTTTGGAATCCTTTTCCCCATAATATCATACATCAGATCTATTTCATCCCAGTATCTCTCAATCTTTGGGCACTCCCACCACATTGGCAAAAAAAAGCCCCTTTCATTCCACATTCTCTCCTGCACTTATCCTCTAACTCAGGGTACAATGCATGTAAGCGGGCAGGTGTCAGGTACCAGTGAAATAGTACTTTAGAACTATTTTCAATTAAAAGTGCTGATATCCAGCTTCTTTTCGTATATATGAAGCAGGAATTCCTCATTTTATCCCCTAAATTGCGCCCTAAGGGGTAGATTTTTAAAGAAGCATGAGTGCATCCATGTGTGCGCGCTACCTGGCGCGCACACATGGACGCACCAATTTTAAAACATGTGCGCACCAGCGTGCAAATGTTATAAAATCGTTGGGCCGCGCGCACATGCGTGTCGGATTTTGTAATCCGCGAGCGCAAGGGGGGAAAATTTAGGCAATTCCTGTGCGGCGATGCATCTCAGCCTTCCCCAGTTGCCTCCCAGTCCGCTCCAATTAAGGAGCGGACTGGGAGGGAACTTCCCTACCCCCCTATCTAACCTTCCTTCCCTTTTCCCTCTCCTCCCAACCCCCTAAACCTACCCTAGCTTATTGTTTTTATTTTTCAAGTTGCTGCTCCTTCGGAGCAGTAGTAACTTGTGCACACCGGCACCCCTGCCAGCGCATGCTTCACCAGCACAGCGGCCTCCAGCCCCGCCCCTCCATCTGGGCCTGGCATTCGGAGCGTAACGGGGGTTATGCGCATGGCCGGTCCCCTTTGAAAATGTGCGCGGTGCTTGCAAGGCCCGGCCACACGCATAGCCCCTGTTTTTTACGCGCTCACGTGATTTAAAATTTGGCCGTAAGTCCTTTTCCCATGCCAAGAAATGAGAAGGAAGTTGTGTTTGTTCTCCATTTAGCAAGCCATATATTTTTTATATCCCTCGTGTCACTCTATTAGCCTTCTCATAACATCTTTCAAAAAGGGTTTTCCCGTTTGTCATACCCTCTGTCACCTTCTTTTGTCTCAGAAAATGGCTCACTTGAAAATAAAAATAATAATCAACATCCCGGAGAGCAAAAAACCGGTTGTAAAATTAATAAAACTCCCCAAGCTGCTTCCCATCCCATATTTGATCTAACCAAGAGCATCCCTTTTCTCTCCAACGTTTTGAAGCAGCTGCTGTATATCCTGGAGTAAAACCCCTATTATAGTGAAAGAATGAAAATATCTCTGGTCACCTATCAGATGAACCTTCCATTTGTCCCACGTTTCTAAGGTTAGGTAACCATACCATAATAACCTCTGGTGATATCCCATTTAATATAGCCTGTTCCATGCAAATCCACCTTTTACTTCCAATCCCTTTATGCCATTCCAGAATAACCTTCACCTGAAGTAACCCTGGAAACATGATACTCCCAACCCTCCCCCGTCCTTAGTTAAATACATCACTTCTCCCCACCCTAGGCGGCTGCCGCTTCCAAATAAAACAAAACAGTTTGCGTTGCCATAAAGCAATACAGCCTTCTGTAACGCACACAGGCTGAGTGTGAAACAAGTAACAAATCCTAGGTAGGATATGCATAAATCTACCTTCTTCCACAATTCATCATAATTCAATCTAAACAGATCCTTCCAATTCAGATCCAGTTTTCATACTCAAATATTTCACCCCGGTTTTGACTATCTTAAATGGGAAACTATTCTTGATATGGGCCACTTGATCCTCTGTAAGCGAAATGTTCATTGGTTCTAATTTATCTGCATTCATTTTGTATCCTGAAACCCCACTAAACTTCACCAATTCTTCCATTAACAGAAAATTAGATTTCTCAGGACTATCTATCGTAAACAGAACATCATCTGCAAACATGGAACGTTTATACTCTTGATCACCCACCCTGATCCCCTGGAAGTCCAACATGCTCCAGATTCTCACTGCTAGTGGTTCCAAGTATACTGCGAAAAACAAGGGGGATAAAGGACATCCCTGCCTGGTGCCCCTCTCTGTCTGAAATACTTGCAAGTATATTTTTCTGATCCATCTTGAGAAATGTTCTCCCAAACCAAAATAGATAATCCCAATGCACCATAACAAAGAACTTTTCGGCATCCACAGTTAACAAGACCAAGGGGATCATTTTATGTTGGGTGCACCAAACCGAATTTATTACCCTCCACACATTATCGGACACTAACCTTTCCGGGACAAGCCCAGTCTGATCTGGATGAATCAGCTCCAGCGCCACATATCCCAATCTCTTAGCCAGAATATTCACTAAAATTTTTAAATCTAAATTGATAAAGGATATGGGTCTATAGGACCCACATAGCATTGCATCCCTACCCAGCTTTACCAATATTATAATCCCTACCCTACTGGAATCTATGCTATGTTGTTATCTATGAACAGCGAATTAAACATAGCCGCCATAGGTACAGCAATAACCAAACTCATAAGCTGGTTTTTCAGCAGGTTTCTATCATCTATTCTCAGTGATTTCCCTCTGTTTAATGCTTTACTCACCTGTTTGAGCTCAAACACTTATCTCTTTATTTAACCTCTTCTACTGCTCACTGGATACTTGTGGAAGACAGACTCTCATCTTAGTACTTGCTTATATCTTCCTGGCTAATACCCCACCTGTTTAGAATATAATTCCTGGGAAAACTGGGTTAAATGGGCACTAATACCTTCATTTTCAAAAATCATTTTCCCCATCTATCCTTAGAGGTAGATTAATTTATAACGTGCGTGCGGTTCCCGGCGCGCAAACATGGACGCACCAATTTTATAACATGTGCACGCTGGCATGTGCAGGGGGGAGGGGGAGGTTGACTTTTGCAAACTCCGTGTGGTGACGCAATCAGGGGCCTTCCCCAGCTCCCTCCCAGTCCACTTCAGTTAAGGAGCGGACTAGGAGGGAACTTCCCTAATCCCCTGCCTAACCTTCCTTCCCCTTCCCCTCTCCTACCCAGCCCCTAAAACTAACCTACCTGCTCTGAATTTTTTTATTTCATTACCTGCTGCTCCTTGGAAGCAGAAGGCTTGGCCGCTCATTTTACTTTCAGTATTCCGGGGGAATAACTAATAAGCTCATCAACATGCATTTGCATGTGATGAGCGCTATTAGTTTTGGGGGGGGGGGTTGGCCGTACGTTTTCCACGTGCTATTACCCCTTAATAGCGCGTCTAAAACGCACATCCAAATGGGGGCTAAACGGTGCACTCAGCAGAGCGCACCATTCTGTATCGGCCTGTCAGTCTACTCTGTTCTCTCTTTTCAGAAGAGAAGCCCTGGCAATTATCTTTCCCCTAATCACTACTTTTAAACAATCCCACAGGGTAACTGCTGAGACTTCCCCATTGTCATTATCCCGCAAGTATTCCTGTATCTCCCTCCCATTGTTATTGTTCATGTTTTTATTTACTAGGTTTTATTGTATGCTTTGCTTATTTTAGTTTTATTTCTGCTCATTATGGGGTAGATTTTCAAAGGGGTAAACGCGTAGGATACGCGCGTACCCCCCAAAAACCTACCCCAAAACCCCCCTGCGCGCGCCGAGCCTATTTTGCATAGGCTCGGCGGCGCGCGCAAGCCCCAGGACGCGTGTAAGTCCCGGGGCTTGCATGAAGGGGCGTGTCGGGGGGCATGTCGGGGATGTGTGTGCCCGGAGTGACCCGGCGTTTTGGGGGCGTGTCGCGCGTGACGCAATGTTTTGGGGGCGGGGCCGCGGGCGTGGTTTCGGCCCGGGGGCATTCCGGGGGAGGTGGCTGCGCCCTCCATGGTGAGACCGCACCTTGAATACTGTGTACAATTCTGGTCACCGCATCTCAAAAAAAAGATATAGTTGCGATAGAGAAGGGCGACCAAAATGATAAAGGACATGGAACAGCTCCCCTATGAGGAAAGGCTGAAGAGGTTAGGGTTGTTCAGTTGGCGAAGAGACAGCTGAGGGAGGATATGATAGAGGTCTTTAAGATCATGAGAGGTCTTGAATGAGTAGATGTGACTCGGTTACACTTTCGGATAATAGAAGGACTAGGGGGCATTCCATGAAGTTAGCAAGTAGCACATTTAAGACTAAGCGGAGAAAATTCTTTTTCACTCAACGCACAATAAAGCTCTGGAATTTGTTGCCAGAGGATGTGGTTAGTACAGTTAATGTAGCTGGGTTTAAAAAAGGTTTGGATAAGTTATTGGAGGAGAAGTCCATTAACTTAAGGAATGGTCTCTGCTATTACTGGCATCAGTAGCATGGGATCTTCTTAATGTTTGGGTACTGGCCAGGTTCTTGTGGCCTAGTTTGGCCTCTGTTGGAAACAGGATGCTGGGCTTGATGGACCCTTGGTCTGACCCAGCATGGCAATTTCTTATGATCTTATCATCACTATCGGGCCTATATCCGAGGAACTTAAATAGGGAAAATACTTGATAGAAACTAGCAGGAAATCTATTCTGGTCTTAGTGTCATCAGCCCTGGCTATGTGAGTGAACCCCACCTCACCTGGGTGTAAGATTCTCCATGAATCTAATAGGTTTAACTGGTCACAAAGAAAAGTAATAACTTTATGTGCACCCATAACTGAAAAGGGAGAATTTGATTGCCTATTTAAATCTCTATTCACTATGCAGTTACTGTCCCCTTCCAGCAATAGAGGAGCCTTTCCCAGTGAGTCCAGTACTGTTATAATATTGGTGAAAAAAACTGTGATCATATCTATTAGGGGCATATATGGAGACCATCCTAACTGCTTTACCAAATAGGCATCCACTAATAGCAATGTATCTGCCTTGAGAATCAATGCAAGTCTGGGAAAGTTGAAAAGCAACATTGCAATTAATTAAAATAGACACTTCATATTTCTTTGATGTCCCCTGCACCGCGAAAACCTGTGACACCCAATGCTTTCTAAGCTTAGTGTGTTCAGAAGAACATAAGAAATTGCCATGCTGGGTCAGACCAAGGCTCCATCAAGCCCAGCATCCTGTTCTGTCATATGTGTTACGATGATGCTCGTGGGCCCCAACCGGAGGCAGCCTCTCACCTCCCACCAGCTGCTGCCATCACTTTCCTCCCTCGCTGCCTGGAGGCCGCCGACACTGCCACTTCATGCGGCCTGAGCACCACTGACCGTCCTTCCTTGCGCGGCAGGAGTGCCGCCACTGTCCTCTTTCCCTGGCGGGTGGAGCCACCGCCACCTTCGTCTTACGCAGCGTGTAGCCACTGATACCCCTGCCATGTTTCGCGGCAGGAGTGCCGCCATCAGCTCTCTTTGCGGCCTGGGTGCTGCCACTGCCACTGCTTCCCACTCGCGGCAAGAGTGCCACCGCCGATGCTGCAGACTCCATCCTGGCTCCAGCTTCCTCTAGGCTCATGGCCACTCCTCTCTTCTACATTTAAAGGGCCCGCAGCGGGAAAAGTCCCACGGCCTCATTTGATGACATCATTCGTTGCCTCTTCTTTAGCCCTATAAAAGGGCTCTTTGCCAGTCCCTCGTCACCTTCTCAAGGAGCCTGCTTGCTCCTGGAGTCCTGGTTTCCATCTCATCCTTCCAGGAGGCTTTGAGGTCCATCGTCTCTCCTTCAAGATCCCCTGTTCTTCAGGGGAGCTCCCTTGTCTTTGTCTGTTGTTCCTGGTCTCTCGTCGGATCCTGCGTCCTCATCTGTCCCATGTCCTAATGTACCAAAAAAGCAAGAAGGGAGGCGATCTATGAAAGCCGTTATGGTGTAAACAAAAAAGATAGATGCCGGATGTCCTTTTAAAATGTTTATTATGGTGAAGACGTGTTAAAATGTGGGCATTTTAACACGTTCCAGTTCTCCGGCTCCTGTCTTCAGATGTTCCAGTCTCTAGATGTCCTAGTCTTCTTTGGATGATCCTGTTTTCGGATGTCCCAGTCTTCTCCGGTTCCTCTTGTCGAATGACCCGTCTTTGGATGTTCCAGTTCTTTGGTTCCTGTCTCCAGTTGTTCCAGTACTTCGGTTCCTGTGTCCAGTTGCCCCTGATCCTCTAGTTCCTGGCTCCAGGTATCCCAGCCTTGTCTCACCCACTGGATTCCACCTACAGATGACCACCCTATGAGTAAATGCGTATCGATCCTGTGTCCTGTTCCCTGTCATTGGAGCCCTGTTCCGGTTGGATTCTTCTTCAAGTGCTGCCCAGATTCCTCTTTTGTCCTGAGCTTCAGTCCTGTGCTTGTCCCGCTCTCCACATGGTCCGCAACCAGCCTTTTCAGGTTGTGTAGGGTGTGCAGTAGGACAGCGTGGCCCTCAACCAGCCCACAGGGGGCTGTGTAGGGCACCCTGTCCAAGTCTCCAAGTGCCATGTCTCTTCCAAGCACCTATGTCTCGTCATTGTTCCAGAGTCATCGCCTGTTCTCAACATCTGTCCATCCTGTCGCACCTGTCATTCCCAGGCGGCGGGTCCGAAAGGGCTATTGAGTGGCCGAAGGACTACCCCAAAGACCAGTATTGCATTGCTGGGTCTCTTCTAGTGCATTCAGGTTCAGCAGAGATCAGAGTGCTCCGAATCTTCAGTCTGTCCGCCTGTGCTTGGATATGTCTCACCTGCCTCAGTGCTTCTCCGGAGCCCTCCTCTGGGCTGTGCTGTGGCCCAAGGGCACAGGCTCTCTCCTGAATAGGGACCGCTCCCTAGCGCTCCCAACAATATGCATTTCCTGTAAGAACGCAATATGACATTTCAATCTATTTAACTAGGAAGGTACCTTCTCTCACTTGACAGGCTACCCAGGCCTGCTACATTCCAAGGAATGAATTTATATGACCACCCCATTGGAGAAAAGAAAATGTAGAGATAGGAATGAAACCACCTCCCAAAATAGACCAAAAAACACAAAAGCAAACTCACATACCACATGTCCTGTATAACCAGAGTACATGACCCCCAAGTGAAAAATAATGTGCTAAATAGCCAACATCCACCATAAGAACTTCTGAACAAAAGTATCCCCAAATCCCACATCCCTCCCACCACCTGCCCTCCCAAAACAACCTCCCAAAATCATCGCCTAACCAGAGGCAAGAGATCAGTCAGATGTGCCAGGGTGCCGCCTCTCCCTTCAAACCATCCCCTCCAAATGAACAGAACAAAGAGATGAAAAATCAGAGACACATGTCCTCAAAAACAATATACCCACAACCAGTGAGGTCATTGCTGGGGTTCAGGCAAATGTCAGAAAAACTGGTGAGCCTATGCAAAACAAAAATCAGGAAGTAGTATAGGCTCGTAAGTAACCCAAAACATCACTCATCAGGAAGTCCTACAGTAGAAAAATAAGACAGCAAAAAATAAAACTTGCAGGATTGAGCCCCTGAGAGAGCAATCACTGCACTAACAGCACAGTTTGCAGCACTCTCGCAGAAGTTCAAAAGCTTGGGAACAATCCAGCTGAAATTACCCTTCTCCATAACAATGGAATGGAACTGAAGACATTATTCCATACGTTGCCATGTTCTGTAGTTGTTTCACAAACTGCTGCGCTTCCTCAGCTACATGGAAATTGTGCCATTTACCTTGGTGCCATATTCGGAGTTGGAGAGAATTCCCTGCATTTTAACATCACTCGATTGGAAAAATCCTGGAAAATAAGCACTTTTTGATCTTTATAATGCAATTGCTTTTTTGATAGAAGGCTCGGAGGGTCATGCCTTTATATGAGTAATGTGAATGTTTAGCAATTACAGTCCTGGGCTTGGTTCTCCCTGGCAACTTAGGCCCTATACAATGTATAGCAGCCAGTCGTCCAGTAATTTAGCCAAATCGATGGTCGAGTCACCCTCCAATATACCAATAAAGTGGAGATTTTTCCATCGTGCCTGGTTTTCAAAGTCATCAAGTTTCTCAGTTTTTTCCGCCATTTCCTTTTCGAGGTTGTGCACTCACTTCTCTAAGTGCAGCACATCGACCTTCATGCCGAAGATCCTCCCTGCAGCGTGATCAAGTCGCAGTCCCAGCTCCGAAAGGGACGATTTTAATCCCTCTATTTGCGTAGAGATATGTGAGAAACAAATCATCTAAAGCCGTCATGACTGCCTCCGTGAGCTTAGTCACCAGAGCTGCATCCGGATCCTCTGCCAAGGCGACTCCCATCCCATCAGCCATTTTGGGAGATGCGGGCTTCACTTTCTCTTTTTCTCTCTTCGCAGATCGAAACGCCATTCCAGCAGCGAAACTCTTCGAAATCACAAGAGCGCACTACACCCCGTCCCACAGCAACAGACCACAAGAGAGGACAAAATTTCAAGGTAAATGCATAAAAAAGGCCCAAATGAAGGAGGCGGCACCCAGAGCTCTGCGCCATGTGTATACTCAACAATAATTTCCATTTGTCATATGTATTTAACCCTTTCACATTCCACGTCCCCCATTTTCTAGCATAAAGTTCTAACTCTACACCCATTAATATCCTCCGATAAGGCACCACCCCAGACCACTTCATCAAAGCCCCTCCTTGCCACCCTGTAAATCATTACAGAAACCCTCCCGTACCCCTCTCACCACCCGTCCCCAACTTCTCAATCATCTTAATTCCCGGAGGAATGATGTCACTCACACCTAGCTCCTGCCCATAGGATATTCCACCACCCAATCTCCTCCACAAAACGTTATCAAATGAAACCTCAACTGATAATAATCACTCAGCATATATGTAAATAACCTGCAATCTGGTTAACTTTAAGCAATCATATTATAGCTCTATTAAAAGCAACCAAACTTGAATGTGAATCAGTAAATAAGATTCAAGTCATCTTTCTAAGATGTAATAAAACTTCCACAGCTGCATCAATCAAATCATCAACTCTTGGATGAAGAGCCTCTGGATTGTCTGTGGAGTCGTCTGCCACCAGACTTCACTCTCTGCCAGTGTACAGAACTCTCTTTAGCATATGTTGGTGAACTGGCCCCAGATGTGGTCTCCAATTGCTTCAACAGCCCTGCTGCTTGTAGAATCTTGTCAGCTTCTTCAACATTTTAGACACAGGAAGTCACCCCATTAATCATGAATTGTAATCCAAGCAAGAATCGTTATTTATATCTATGGTTCTCTCTCTATAGCACTTGAAGAATGTCTCTGAAATCTCTTTTATTTTTAATTGTTCTTGGGGAGAAATCTTGGAAAATTTCCACTTTGTGATCTTTCCACTGGAAATCTTCCAGTTTTCTTGCCTGGGTCAGTATCTGCTCTTTGACCAAGTATTTATGAAAGCACACCACAATATCTCTTGCCACATTGCCCTTCGGTCTTGCCAGAGCTCGATGCACTCTGTCTAGATCAATTTTAGGGAACCCCTCCACCTTCTCATCCTGTCCCAGAATGGCCACACAGATGCTGGTCATGACCTGTGAGCAGTCTATATATGCTGATCATTCTGGGACTCCTCCAAAATGTAGGTTCCCTCTCCTGGATCTATTTTCAAGATCTTCAATCCATTCTTTCATTATAAATTTGTCTTCCTTCACAGCTCTCATCTCTTTTTAATTTTGTGCACATGTGGCCTCCTGCTCCTCCAGCCTGCTTTCAGTTTCATCCACCCGTTCTCCCAGATCAGCACACTCTTTGCGCAGCTCACCCACTAAGGTCAACAGCTCCTTTTTTAGTTATCCCATGTCCTGTCTCAATTTGCTGAAACAGCTCTGGAAGTCCGCTCTGGTAAGCGGCTCTGCCCCGACCTTGAGCCACGTGCCTTGTCTTACTGTGTCAGAATCTCGCCTACCTCATCAGCGTCACCTTCTTTAGATAATCGCCCGACATGTTGACTTCCCTCCGTGCTATGCTTGCATTGTAAGAAAAATGCTTTAAGTCGACGGATTTCTTCTGCACAAACATGGAACACTTCCCAGGAGGTCAGTATGATGGTTCGAGCTCATTTTTATCACCGGATTGCAGAGATTTTTAGAGGACTTATCAAGTAGGAATTGGGAGCTCAGCCCCCTAGGCAGCCATCATCTTCAGTGATGTCACTTCCTCCCCCATTTATTTATTTTTTGTTTTTCTTTAATGACAGTGCTTCTTAGCCAGATATCTTTAAAGAAATACGGTTAAGTAGCACGTTATCCAGCCACACAAGGCCAGATTACTTTAGACCTGCTCAGAAGCAGGTTTAAACTTATCCAGCTCTCCTAGCTAGATATATCTGGTATTTGGCTAGGTTAGTTGGATAACTCAACCCTGCCCCAGAACATCCCTGAAATGCCCCTTTTTTATCTGGCTAAATTGAAGCTGAATAACTACTTATCTGGCTACAATTTAGGCCTAGATTCACTAATACCGCCAAGCTCTTTGAATTGTGTGGTACGGGGGGGGGAGGGGGCGAAGTGGGGGGCAGGCCTGCGAAAGCCGGCAGCGATCGCACCTCTGCGGTGCAATCGCTGCCGGCTTTCACACCCAATAGCGCCATCATAAAAGGTGGTGCTATTGGGCGCGAAATTGGCAGTGAAAAGGCTCCTTACCTTTTCGCTGTCCTCAATGTCTTCGCGGCGTCTGCCCCGGTGCCGCCCCGATTCCTCTTGTTCCGATCTTGACGCCGCCCCGACTCTGCCTCCATTTAGTGATCGCACACGAAAAGGGACTTTTCACATGCGATCACTTTGGAAAATGACCCCCTTAGCCAGATAAATGGCTGAATATGCCACATTTGCCATTTAGATGGATAACTTGTTAGTTATCCGTTTAAATGGCTTTTGAATATTGACTTCGAGAATGCAGCAAAACAAAAAGAAGCTGAATTTCTTCCATAAGCAATAATGTACTGTGATGGAAGAATCGTACATTGTGACATAGTAGATGATGGCAGAAAAATTATACCTAGTCCAGTCTGTCCGGTTATTCCTGTCCACACTGCAAGGATATTTCCCAGCTGCCAATCATTGGGCATCAAAACTTGTAAGATATCTTTTCTAATCCAGGACAATTTTTATCATCTTCCTCCTTTGTACTCTACCATCTTGGACAGACTAAGCATACAGGATTCCTCACTTAGTTCATACTCTGCACCCCTCCCTTCTCACATATAACCACAAAGTTTTATTATAATTTAAATAGCCAGCAATATTAGCATGTCTGCTGCCCTGACATCCAGTTTCCTAGATCCCCTGCATAACCTGCTAAAAACTACCTGAGTACTTGCATTTCCACAAGGACTTCTAGTTAATAGTGCAACTGTTGGATGTGATCTAACTAGGGGACATCTTGTATACTCAGAGTACAATTGAAGAAGATGATAAAAGCTGTCCTGAATGAGGAAAGTTATGCTGCAGAATCTTTCATGCTTTCATCATTTAACACTTTCAGAAAAATGCTTATTTTTATTACACATTTTATTATCCAGTCTTTCAGACTCCCCAATGAAGCAAGCACATGTGAATTTCTTATACTTTACATACAAATCTCACTCAATTGCCTACAATTCCTGAGAACTTCGGTTGAACTACAACAAAGATTAGGAAAATATGCAAAAGTTTCTAAATCTAAAATGGCCTTGTGTGAAATATTAGAAAGTTGTGGCATTATAATGTATAAACAGCTAAACTGCACAATTTACCAAAACCTTTGAAAATGAAACCTGTTTAATCACTGTCCAAACTGTGGGAAACTGTTCGGCCACTCAGCAGAGTTTAGCACAGAGCCGGAAGCGTTTTGTTACTTACGGAATCTTCCGGCCATGGACGGTGCTGAATCCAGCAAAGGAGCGGCTCCTGGTGAACCCTCCGCCTTCCCCAGAAGAGGCAAACCGCAGCTTTACTGACATCCTTGCCAATGCACCCCCCTGCAGCGCAAAGAACAAAGAGACGAATGGCAATCCAGATGTGTTCAATAATTTTGCAAGAAGACTAAGCAACCAGTGCGGCCTGCAAAGGGCACCGTTTGAGAGCTGTAAAAGTTTGCCTACGAGTGCCGCATGAGAACTGAAGGCTTTAAGCTTTCCTGCAATACTGAAAATTAAAGAAAGAAATAATTTCAGCACAAACCTGTACCCCTAAAGCAGAAAAAGTTGAAATGCATAATGGGTTAACTATTTAAAAAACAAAATGTGCTTGTCTTTGTATTGAAACAACCACAACACATGACACTGTTTTTGTATTTGGGTACTTTGATGTTGGCTATGGACTTTGAAGTGATCATGGAGAAGAACTAAATCATTTATGTAAAGATACAATTAAAAGATCAATTCTGTAGGTAAGAGAGAAAGATTTTTGTTTCTTTGATATAATATGCTATTTCATTAATTTTTCTAGTGCACGTTGTTGGACTGTAACTGCAAGTTAATACAAAATGTTTGCTCTGTGAGGTCTGAAAAGGTGGGAGGGAGGCAAAAACAGCAATGCTATTCAAGAAATCCTGGTTTAAATACAGAGGATCCCTAAGTGCAACGTAGTATAGGGAAAGCTAAAAATCTACTGAACTGCGCAAAGTAGTAAACGGAGCCTTACTCGCCATACCTGCTATCATATTTTATTTATCTATTTAGACATGTTTTTATATATAAACACATGAACGGCAGTTGTTCAAAGTTGAAAGTATGCGTGAAGGATATCCAAAAGAAAAAAGGGCAAACACTTATGTTAAATTAAATCCTTTACATACATATCAGTGAACATGCTGACTCTCAAATTATAAATATAGAACATATTTGCTGTTATATTACACAAAAGATTGTTTAAAATGATTTTACAAAATAACACATATTAATTTGTTAAATGACAATGTGTAAATGGGAAAAAAAAAAAAGAAAAGGCAATTTTTACTGACCAAATAATTTTGCTTGTTCACAAGGTAACAATATTTCCATATAGGATTCACTATGAAACACTGCTCTTATTGAGCCTTGCTCTGGCACCTCCATTTCAAATGCTAGTTATCAACACTTTTTGTCTTACAGATGAGAGACAGAGACTCTTTATAAGGTTTGCATAATAGTCAACTATTTATGTCACTATAGGAGGGCCAGCTAGTAACTCGAGGTGAGGTTTTGGGGGTGGTTTAGGGTTTTGGGGGTCAGTTTTACATACAGAGTGAGACATACAAACAGCACAGTACACGTCAGTGAAGATTTGACATCATTTGGAGTGAGGAAGTCAGACTAAGATGAGATTACTTCAATGTTCTCTCGCCCTAGCTTGATAGTACCCTGGTAGAGAGTCCATCAAGCTAGGGCGAGAAAACATTGCAGAAAACATTGTAGAAATCTCATCTTTGTGTGACTTTCCTCACTCCAAATCATGTCAAATCTTCACTGAGGTGTACTGTGCTGTTCGTACATCTCACTCTGCATGTAAAACTGGCCCCAAAACCCTAGACCACCACCAAATCCTCACCTCAAGTTACTAGCTGGCCCTCCTATAGCAGTATAAATAATTGCCACCCCAGAGCGCGCTCGCACGCGCACACGCGCACACACACACCAGAATTATCACAAATTGCACTTCGTGCATATCGCACAGCTTAACACTAGGAAAAAAGTTGTAGTTATTTCCATCATTAAACGTGTGCATTAGACTATCGTGCACTGCGATAATGCCCCTCATTTTCATTGAGCCCACCCAAACACCTCCCCAATCCTGCCGCTTTGAATAAATTTGTAAAATTTGCATGTGCACTGAGATAACTATTGCGTGAGTTATGGTGTTATCGCACATAATAACGCTATAACGCATTTTGATAAATGACCCTGTAAGTGGGTTAAGACATTACTTCAGTAATCCAGATGCTTTTTATTATCTCCTTCTCCTGATTAAGCCCTATTTTTAGGGCAAAACAGAGGATCTTTTGTCGAGAGTTGGAGACAAAAAGTGTGGATAACTAGCATTTGAAATGCATAAGATCACTGTTATAGTAGCCCTTTAAGGCACTGAAGCAAGGCTTGATCTGAGCAGGCGACTGTTTGAAGAACAGTGTCTCATAGTGAATCCTATGTGGAAACATTGTTACATTTGTGAACGAGCTATATAACTGCAATTGTGTCTTTGGGATCATTTTGATCATTCTTAGTGATGTAGAGGTTTTGAAGAGCAGTGTTTCATGGTGAATCCTATATGGAAATATTGTTAATTGTGAACAAGCTAGATATTTGAAACTGTTTCTTTGGGATTATTTGGTCAATGTTATGGCTGTTTAAGTTTTGTGTAAAGATTGCCTTTTAATTTTCTTTTCCATGTATACATAGTCATGATTAATGTATGTTATTTTGTAAAATACTTTTTAAACAATCTTTTGTGTAATATAATTTTAAAAAATTCTATATTTATAATTTGAGAGTCTGCATGTTCACTGATTTTGATATATATGTTAAGGATTTAATTTAACACAAGTGTTTGCCTTTTTTCTTTTGGACATATATATATATATATATTCCATTTCTGTGGTGATCTCAGCTCAGTTCAGTTCTCAGTAGACATAAGTTCCCTTAAGACTTCATTTAAAACTGTCAACAATATCTGGCTAAAAGCCACTTCTTGGTAGCTTAGCGTATATTTACTGAAGAAGTAATATTAAACCATAGAAAAGAATAGTAATAAGTTAAGATTTTACATTTACTGTATGAAATGTTAATGCATTATAGAAAAAAAATATTCCAGTGGTTGATTGGTACTGGAGAAAACTGTAAACTTTGTTGCTTGCAAATCCTTTTATTGGACTACTATAAACCGAAAAAAAGAAACTGCTGTACTGTTCACAAACCACTAATTAAACTATGAAAACAGCCCAATTCTATAATTATATAAGATTAAAAAGATACATCGCCACTTTTACCAATAACGATATGACATATCAAAAAGTATGTAAAAAAAAAATAAAAGCATGCTTTTTATGGACCACAAAATGAAGATGTACTGCAATTTAAACAAGAGGGAAAGCTTGCTGTCTGCCTCCCTAGTTCTGCAGAGTCCTTTAATGAGTACAGAGGGCCATACAGACTGTTCCCGGTGGTGCTTGCCTTCTAATGTTACCGAGCAATCCATCAATGGCATGGAAAGTATCCCCAGTCTGAGAGCGCAAACATCTCACCTTAGGTTTTAATTTCTAGGGGGGGGGGGGGGGGCTGAGTTCTGTGTTTGAACAAAGATTTACACAGAACAATGAGAAGCGAGCATCAGGTGCCTGCCTGGAGTAACCAGCAGTGTAGAAAGAAGCAAGCAAGAAGGACAGAAGGAGAGAGGTGTGCAGAAGAAAAATGCAAGCATTTGGAGAATCAGATAAGAAAGGGTCCTTGGGGGGTCAGGGAGCCCAGCATTAAACCCCCATGAACAGGAGCAAGGGTTTCCCAGGAGGGGGGTAATGGCAAGGATTAGCAAACCTCATTGATATTTCTCGTAAGCTGGTACCAGCTTATGGATTGTAAATGTTGGCTCTTCCATCTCACATACCCAGACTAGACCCATTCATTACACCACCCGGCCACTTTCCCACTTCCCTTAGCTCCATCCCCCTATACTTTCCTCCCCACCAGCTTGGTGAGACTGTTCATGTATAATATGTTCCAATTGTTCATGTACAATATGTCATTATGTATTATATGTTAATATGTTAATAGGTTCATTAGTTACAGAATGTTACTCAAATTTCCTCTTTAATCTGTAACCACACAGTTATTCTCTGCTTTCCCTTCAGCCTTGCCTTATAATTGTAATATCCCCTGCCCCAACCCTGTTCTATGCAATTTCCAACCTTTTGTTGATGTAAACCGATATGATGTGCCTACTAATACCGGTACAGAAAAGCTGTAAAATAAATAAATAAATACAGACTGTAGCAATTGAAACATTTTGATCTGCTGCACCATCGAACTGTTTTGGTCCATGAAGGTATTCCTTAGAGCAGTGGTTTCAACCTTTTTCCCATCGTGACACACCTGACAGGCCACACTCACACCTGTGACACACTGCTCACTACAATTCATGGCGGAAATAAAAAAAAAAAAAAGGCCCAGTATTATTTTTATTGTAAGATAAGTACTCTGAACAGAAATTACCAAAAAAAAAATCCCATACCAAAAAAGCGCCAATTTCCAGCACTCAAACTTACAAAACTGAAAATATTACACCAGGCCCTAAAACTCCAATACTCCTCCTATTAGGAAACGGACCAAGCCAGGCTGCTATAGAGTCCTACACAGAAATTACACGCCAGCAGAAATACCTCACTTCAGTCACACATTCAGATCCTCACCTAACAAAGAATAAAGAGACCATAAAGTATAAATAGAAACATGCCAAAGAAAACTAAACTGGAAACCGCAACAAGCCAGAGATTCTGCGTGCAGTGTAACAAAGGAAAACGAGAAACATCACCAGTGTCATAAAACAAATCAAGAAATATAAAATCAATAGCAGTAAAACCAGATGATGAATGAAATATCCAATAATTAAAAACTCATACCAAAAATTTCTAGAGACCAATAAAATATTTCCAAATAGCAGGCACAAAGACCCAAAAATGAAAATAATAATGATAAAAAAAAAATGCTTTGCTCTGCATACCTGGGAACGTTTGATATCCAGGTGAATTAGCAGGAAGAGGGATGGTGTGCTTGCAACTTTCTCCTCTCTCTCAGTCACCAGGGGTGGATTCCCGATGATGACCGGCCCGGGGATACGCCGCCCAGGCCAGCCCAGGAGATATCACGTGGTCTGCCGAGCGTGGCTCTGTCACGGCCGCGCTCGGCAGACCACGAGACTAGAACGAACAGCCCACTGGGGGATGCCCAATCCCCCAATAGGCCAATCCGCCCCTGTCAGTCACACACAAACTCTCTATCACACACATATACACATGCTTTTTCTCTCTCACTTATATACGCTCTTAATCACACATTTACACACATGCTGTCTTTTCACATATTCACACACACAGGCTTTCAATCACACACTTTCATACATGCTCTGTCTTTCACTCACACACATAGACTCTCATTTACACACAAACATGCGCTCTCTCTCTCATTTACACATAGGCTCTCGATCACATATTCTCTCATCTACACAGGCTCTCAGTCACACACAAACACACATGCTCTTAATCATACATACACATGATCTCTCTCACACATACAGGTTCTCAGTCATACACTTACATTCATGTTATCTCTCTCACACACAAAGGGGTAGATTTTCAAAGGGTTACATGCGTAAGATACGCGTGTAACCCCCCAAAACCTACCCCTGCACGCGTTGAGCCTATTTTGCATAGGCTTGGCGGTGCGCGCAAGTCCCGGGACGCGCATTCATCCTGAGGCTTTGAAAAATGGGCGGTCCAGGGGTGGGGCCGAGTGCCCCAACACAGCGGCCTGTGTCGGGGCCTGGCACGCCGGCAGCAAGCCGGCAGGCGTAATTCTACAAAACAAGGTGGGGGGGGATTTAGGTAGGGTTGGGGGGTGGGTTAGATACAGGAAGGGAGGGAAAGGTTGGGGGGGACCAAAAAAAAAGTTCCCTCCAAGGCCGCTCCGATTTGGGAGCGGCCTTGGAGGGAACGGGGAACGCCATCAGGTCTCCCCTAGGGCTCGGCGCGCACAAGTGTGCACCCCCTTGCGCGCACCGAGCCCGGATTTTAGAACATGTGCGCGGTAGCGCACGCATGTTATAAAATCGGGTGTACATTTGTGCGTACCGGGTAGCGCACACAAATGAACCCCGCGCGCGCAAAATTTAAAATCGGCCCCAAAGGATCTCAATCACACACATATACTCTCTTTTACACAAACAGGTTTTCAATCACACACTTAAACGTACAGGCTCTCAGTCACTCACTTACATACATGCTGTCTCTCTCTCTCTCACAAACACACACACATACACACACACAGGATCTCAAACACATATGCATGCATGCCCTGAATGACCAACATGATTTAATTTCTCATTCAGAGGCAGCCTGTTAACTGCCAATACTGGTAGTCAGGATGCCATGCAACCACTACTTTGCCAAAAAAATAACGTATGACTGCTTCTAAGGGCTCTGTAAAAGAAGGGTTCAAATTCACTCTTCAGACCACAAAGGTGAAGAAGGGACCGATGTGTTCTCCAAACCTTATGTATTTACATTATTTTGTTGCTTCAATAGAAGGTACCACAACATTATAGAAAAACAAATTCATATTATTAAATAACAGAAAACTATATTCTCATGCCTATATTGGTCTGGTATCTGTTACTATACTATCCATTAATATATCCTTACAAATACAGAAATAAAATGCATATATGTTATTTGGTTCTCTTTTGAAAAGAGAGCCAACACAAGCAACTTGGCAAGTTGCTACATATCTACCCTGGTCCCTTAAGAATTTTTATGTATTTTATTGTGTGAATTCTTGTAAAAAATTAATTAGATAGTTGAGATAAAGTTTAATACCTCAGTGTTTCTTTATTATTTTCTATATTGGTAGTGCTACTTGTTTTAAGCCATAATATTGCACACATATATAGGCCATCTGCATATTTATATTTTGATGTGTGCAATTTCTAATTTCAGATATGTATTATTGAAATTGCAAACTTAAAAAATAAGGGGTGAATTTTCAAAATGTTACCTGCATAAAAAATTAGCATTTATGTGTGCAAGTAGCCTCTATTCACATATTCCATATTTTGCAGAAGTCAAAAATACATACATATTTTTACTTTCATGTGCACACATATTCACATAAATAAAGAGGCACTCCGGGACAAGGCCAAAATGTACATGCATAAGTTACTATTTTAAAAGACATGAAAATACATTTGAAAACCACTTGCATAATTTTACACTTACTAATTATCTGGAGTAAGAAATATTAAACATATTTATTGTGCACTATTGGCCAGGTGGGCAGCCTGGGTGAACGGGGGTGGGGTTAAAGCTGAAGAACCAGGAGGGTCTCAATGGCATGGAGAAGGACTGGCGGAACTGGTGGACTAACTGGTAAAACTGGCAATTTTCTTAACCTGTTCCTGTTTTAAAATGTGCGTAAACCCCGATGTACACAAATAAGTTCTACTTTATTTTCCCACGTAAAATATATGTGCGCGCATTTTAAAAATAGGTAGGAAAAGTATGTACGTTCAATGCATTGATATATGTTTTCAAAGCACTGCATGAATTCATGCTCAAGCAAACATATGCACGCATGTTGCGGGATGGAGATACATATATTTTCTAAAACATGCGTATATTATACATGCAAGCTGTAAAATACTAGCGTAGATCTGGCTATATATGCGCATATGTGCCATTGAGTGCAATTGTTTGAAAGTGATCCTCCCTGTGTACAAACAGTTGAGATTTGGCTAATTTCCTGAGTATGTCACTTGCTCCCCTTTATAAAGGAGTCCTTCCAGTTGTTAAATGGTTCTGGAGTCTTAAAAACAGGCAGGAAAGAATCGCAGATCTGTTTAGAACAAGCTCCCTCGCTGCCTCCTTGCTCTGGAAAGAGGTATAAAGACATTTAAGAGCGAGTAGGCAGTGGAATTTTCCTTGTATTGTCAACAATAAAAATGTTTGTTCAAGAACCAGAAAACAAAGAGGAAGGACATGAAGCTATGCATGCCTGCTGTTGAAAGAAGAAAAAAAAAAGCCTGTTTGTGCCCTAATGATACACTGAGGTATTGCTCAAGAATAGCTCCCCCCCTGTGCAAAGATTGGGCTGTAACACTGCCAAGGCTCAGTGAGACTTGGCTTATCTGTTCTTTGGCACCAGGACAGGAATAGTAATATCTCAGCAGATTTGAAATTTGAACTGTTTTGAAATCCATGTAAAGGGAGCCTACGGTCCCTGCAATAGGTCCTGTGCTCCTCCCAGCAGGAGACATATTGTGACTGTCAAAGCAGTGAGAGGAGCGAACCATTTGTTATGGCATGCGGCTCCGTGAGTGGCCACAGTGGTACAGAGAAACCTGGGAATTATCTGGTACCTCAGGAGCTGAGAGTCAGGGATATTCAGCCTCTCATCTCTGAAAGAGTCTGTAGTTTAAGTATTGTCTCCCTCACAAAAAGTACCAACTCAAATATTGAAAACCAAAGCCCCTATATTACATTCAAAAATACCCAAATGTGCAGATTTTTTAGCTAGTATCATAGGCTAACTTATTTCCCAAAGACGGAAGTAACTGAAAATGACCTCGCTGGAGCACAGAATGGAAAAGGGGGAAACATTTAAATATTCAGTAGGCTTCAGTAAAGTGGATGGAGGTATTTTCCATAAAAAAAAGAAAGACATTCAAAGGCAAGGGGTCGTGGTATGAAGCTGGTGGGCGCAAGGCCCAGAGGAAACATGAGCAAACACTACTTTACAGAGAGGATAGTGGATGCCTGCAATAAGAATGCCATCAGAGGTGGCAGCAACAAATCCATGATAAATTGAAGCATGCTCGAGACAGACACGAGCACAGTGGGAAAGGCAGGGAGGGCATAACAGAATTAATAGGAGAGGGAAGCCTGAGCCAGTTATGGAACTCTGTTTACTCAATCCCATGGGCCAAAAAAGGGACAAAGACAAAACAGATCAGCAGTACGGATGTATCAAGCTTTTAAAAAGTGGAGAAAAACTGGAGTAAGGCTCTGAATCATTCTTAGGCAGAGAAACCAATGGTCCTTACCTGCCAATGCCTAGTAAATGTTTTATTGTGCTTCCTGGATCTCTTGAAGTCAGCAAAGCATCATCATCTTACTGAATAAAAGGTCTTATTAAATAGTCCTTCTGCTGAAAGACACAGTATTTATTGTACATCCTTGACACAATAATTTAAAAACACAGTAACATATTAACATACATATAGTAACGATGGCAGAAGCCAAATGGTCCATCTAGTCTGCCCAGCAAGTTTCCTATGGTAGCAACTGCCGCTCCGTGCAGGTTACCCCCAAGCACCATTAAGCTTTAACCCGCACGCACTATGTTATCACTTTGTTTTTTATTTATTTCCTGCCTTGTCTTCCTTCCAGCTTCCTGCAAGCTTCCAAGTTCCCTTACCCTGTTGATTGTAACTTTGACTCATTCCTACCTATTGTTTACCTTTCGTTCTATTGAATTGCTACCCCAGTTATATTCTTGTTTATTGTAAACCGATCTGATATGGTTATTTACTATGAAGGTCGGTATATAAAACTGTTAAATAAAATAAATAAATAAATAGTTTAAAGGAGGGAGAAAGCTTGCTATCTGTCCCCGATTCTCCAGAGTCCTGTAATGAGTACAGAGAGCTTCCCTGTAACGCCGCTTCCAATGCTTCACTAAAAGTAGCAGTTGCTAAGGAATCAGTCAATGGGATGGAAAGAGTCCCCAGTCTGAGGGAGTAAACCTCGCGCCCTAAGTTTGTCTTTCTGGGGAGGGAGGGAGGGAGAAGAAGAAGACCCTGATCTGAGTTCTGTATTTGAACAAAGATTTACACAGGAACAATGAGAAGTAAAGTGCCTGGAAAAGTGTGAAAAGAAAGTAAAAAGGAAAGAAGGAGAGAGGCGCGCAAAAGAAAAACCCAAGCATTTGGAGAATCAGGTAACAACGGGTCCTTGGGGGGTCAGGGAGCCAGGGTGTAACAGCGAGGATTAGCAAAACTTCATTGATTCATCTCCGTACCAGCTTGTGGCTTCTGGGACAGTAACATTGAAACATGGGCGTGCACACCCATATAAATGAGTGTAGGGACGCACGACAAGATGCGCTGAAATTTTATATATCCTGCATGCAGGTGCGCACACATTATAAAACAGGCATGGCGCATGCATGTGTGCTCCCTATACACACCCTGCACACCCACAGCAGGGAAATGCTGGCATTTAGACGAGCAGGTGAGGGAATATGTTATAACATGCGCGCATCCAGGAAATGTCCAGTTTAACCAGTTCAACCAGTTCGATCCACCAGTTGGCCCAGTCCTACAGCTATGAACTCAAAACCCCCCCTGGGTCTTTAGTCCTCACTTCTCCCAGTTAACCCAGACTCCTCACGTAGTCTGTACATGGCTAGAAATAGTTTTATTCAGACTTAAAGGTGAACTTCCAAAGGGATACACGCGCCGAAACCAGGAGATGAACGTACAACTAGCACAGGCGCGTGACTGCCCGATTTTATAAACCTATACCGCATGCGCACACAAGTGTGCACACAAGTGTGCATATCTCACATCGAGAGAAAAGGAGGCAGAATACGGGCAGGGCATGGGAAGTCCAGGGTGTGGCCAAGAGAGATGCACATATGTTACTAGGCACATGGGTGTGCGTCCAGGTCCATTTTAGCTCAAAGTTACTTCTGCTACTGCTGAGGTGTAAGCCTGAATAATAATGTTTCTAGCCATATATGGACTGCCTGAGGGTTTTGGGAGAGAGTGCATGCTAAAGAACCAGGGGGGATCTTGCGGACACAACTTGTTAAAGTGGAAATTTCCTGGACCCGCACGTTATAAAATTCCTTTACTTGCCTGTTTAAATGCCCTTCATTTCCTTGCTGTGTGTGCACATGCTTAAAATAGGAAGCACACCTACACATCAGGCCTGTTTTATAACGTGCACATCTGCACACTGGATGTTACATTTCAGCGCATCTTGCCCCACACCCATCTACACATTTATATGGGCGTACATGCACACGTTTTAAAGTCATCATCCCACACCTCATCGGTGGCAGACGTAATTTTGCGCTGAAACGGACCTGGATGCGCACCCATGCACGAAGCTACATACGCGCATATCTCTTGGGCCCCGCCCCAGAACGCCCATGCCCTGCCCACATTCCGCCCTCACACCCCTATCCCTCCCACAATGCGAGATATGCACGCATCGGTACTTGTACGTCCGTGTATGTGGCAGGTTTATAAAATCGGGAAAACACGAACGTGTGCCAGATGGGCGTGCATCTCCTGCTTTTGGCACACGTATCGCTTTGAAAATTCACCTCTGTTTGTTTAAAGACTGTACTGCTTGACACATTTTGATATGAAGTGTTTTAGACCGACTTTTAATACCTTGTGGTCATGTCTCTTTGGTGCCATACCAGCTAAATGTTTTGGGCCCTGAAGGATTCACACCAGGATTTACAGGTCTGACTCAGAACCAAGCCCTGGTATTAAGTGAGACGAGAGGCTGGGAGCTGGGAGCCACATCCATTTCGCATCACACGCCAACTAAGATCTGAATACCCACTGTAGTGGGTCCATGATATTGATACATACAGCTAATGCAGGAGACCCATAAAGAAGCCACATCACTGGAGATCTCAGAAGAGGATAAATGCAATGAAGATAAGCGCAATGGTTCTATAGTTTTCAGATTTGCCCTGGATGACAAAGCATGATTTAATTTCTCATTCAGAGGCGGCCCGTTAACTACCAGTTAAGAGCTCTATTCAAAGGGACGTTAAGTTTCGAATGGGTGTGCAACCGCCCATGTACACACGTGCATCCGTTGTGCGCCCAGAGGCGCAGACATTTTATAACATGCGCCCACATATACAGATATGTTACAAAATAGCCTAAGTGCATGTATGTGTGCGCCCAGCTGTGTAAAGTCAGGTTTGAGATGAGCAAGTGGGGGGATTTTATAACAGGTTGATGTCAGAATTCTTCAGTAGTATATAAATAGACAAATATCAAGAGAGGATCAACCTGCATCTTTCTTTCTCATGCCGCAAAACAGATATTTAACCCCATCCTTTGGATATTTATGCCTGTGTCCAATTTTTTGTTCAACCCTGAATTTGGCAGAATAGAGGGTTTCAGGTTGTTTAATCCAGCTTCTAAATCTTTACCTGTTCAGCATGTTGTACAGATGCATAAATCATCAAAAACTTCAGTTTGGGGTAAGCACTTAGGGCCTGATTTTAAAAAGCATTTACATGCTTAAAATTGGGTTTTACCCATGTAAATGCATTTTACCCGTGTAAGTGGGCTTTTGAAAATTACTATAGTATATGCCATTGAATTGTCCTTAGGATATTTATGTGTAAATGCACTTCACGCTTTTTAAAATTGCTATGATAATATGTTATATTTGCACGTGTAACTCCTTTGAAAATTACCTCCTAAGTATTGTTTTGTATGGACACACAATTGGAGACTGTCTTTATTGAGCCACCTATCTCTCTTAGGGGGATTGATAATAGTGAATATGTTGTCAATTACTTAAATTATTATTAATCTTTGCTATAAACTTTGAAAAACATTTCAGAAGCATCATTTTCATTATAAAACAATACTGATATGAGTTTTTATGGTTATTTATAGTAAAACACTGCAATAGATATCACCTCAGGGCATACGAACTGATATAGCAAGTGAATAGATTGCAGAATAAATTCTTTAGACTTTTTACTTGATGAAAAGAGATTGTTTCATCAGATGCTTTAAAGCTAATAGCTGCATTCCGACTCTGCTCCAGTAATTTTATTTATCTACAGTTGTATCGACTTGTATAGGCACCGAAGAAATGTGTAAATATGCAGGCAGAATTAAATAAAAAGGTTTGAGATAGGATTTAAAAATCTTTATATAATGACAAATGCAATTTTTACTTGCATTATAGAAGTAGCCCAAATGGATTAAACACCATTAACTTAAACTTCCATTCCTTTGATTTTACTTGTGATATAAATGAAGTTTGATACACATCAGATTGCATGTTAATCAAACTGTATGGAGACTTACATGTCACAATAGGAATGCACTAGAACAAATGCTTTAGTTATGTATTTATTTCTGCTTGCAAAATGAACATGTAATTTTCTGAAAAAAAAAAAAATAATATTGTGATGGAAGCATGGAAAGTGAAACACCAAGAGAAAGCAATTCATTGTGTTAAGTATAGGAAACATTAGGGACTGGAAACACTGATATGAGATTTTTGAATTAAATCTGTAATTATGGGCAATTAAAGAGATGCCTGGCAAAGAAGGTTCTATTTTTGGACAGTCTCCAAGAAAGGGGAAGAACATGATTTCCACTCACAGCTAAGTCAGTAACTACTGTAGAAAGTAAACATAAATAAATAGCAGCACAATGGTCAAAACATGCAGTTAATCAAAAGAAAACCAACAAAACAGATGGGTAGAGATGACACTTTCATAAGACAGAAATGTTTGCGCCTGCTATTCTCATTGGCTACAGAAAGGACCTTAGTAGTTCCAAGAGCTTGTACCTTGCATACTGCTTAAAAAAAGAAGCCACAGAGCCATTAAAATCAAACACTGTATACCAGAAACCAACTCTGTAAATAGTATTCTAGAAAGTAGCCTGTCCTGATGTTAGGTATAGACATACTTGTAAAATAAGCAAGGAAAATATGTGAAGGAATACAGCCTTTATTAAACAAGGCCCTTCATTTCTTCTGTACTTGTCTTAAGTTTTCCCCTTTTACTATCATCTGGGACTTCTAAAATAGTCATGAACACGCAATGTTTTACTGAGAAATCTTCGCTCAAACTTTCCTTGGAAGGTAAATTAAGGCGATGAGTTTCTCCCTCTTGCCTCTGACAGCTCAGAGCATGGGAGGTTTCGGAGGTTTCTGTAGAGGATCATCCTACAACAGATGTTTACATACTTCTGCTGGCGAATTACCAAGAGACCACATAATTGAGGTCACACTTGTAAGTTTAAAATGTCTGTAGGGAACCGCCAGAGCGCTGACACGCACCACAATGTTCCTAAGGCTATAACTTTTTCCACATAGAGGTTAAAGGAAGAACAAAAGCAAGCTGTGCAGTAGCAATGAGGGCCAGTGCAAATACATTTGGGGACAATTCAGATGTCCAGCTTATAATTTAAACTCTCAACAGACAGATATGTACGGGGTTTTTGTTTGGGGCTTTTTTTTTTGTTTTGTCAATGGAATTTTTATTTTATTTTTTTTACAGTTCCCCTGATGTTTCTAAATTACTCAGGCACTAACCAAGAGCAAAGCCCCATTCCTGCCTAAAGACAGCCCTGCTCCAGCCCCCAAGGGTCCTGCATGTAGTCATGTTAGAAGGGCAGCGCCACAACGGCTGAACGTAGAAGCTTGCATACATTAGTAAAACTAAGAGCACCTGGGGTACAAGCCTTAATGTAATTACCGATTATCAGTAATGAAACTATAGCAAGCTCAAGGCAAAAACCAAGCATACAGTAAAAAGGTTTTAAAAGATTTTTTTAAATATTTACTCTGTCTGCTTTCTGCCTCTAGAAGATGTTTAAGACGTGTGGTACTTCAGACTAGTTTAGGCTCAGAATGCTGTGGAGGCACAGTTCACAGTGTATGTGAGTGCGTGAGTGTGTGTGTGTATGTGAGTGCGTGAGTGTGTGCGTGTGAGTGTACGAGTGTGTGTATGTGAGTGTGTGTGTGTATGTGAGTGTGTGAGTGTGTGTGTGTGAGTGTGCGAGTGTGTGTATGTGAGTGCGTGAGTGTGTGCGTGTGTGGATGGAGGTGAGGGGGCAGGGGGGCAAGCAGAATCCAAACTGTAGCTCTTACAGTGACACTCAGACTCAGGTTATACATATAGGGCCAAATTTTCGGAGGATTTACACGCATAACCGGCCGTGCGCATGCCGGGCCTATTTTTAAAAGGCCTGGCGACGTGCGTAAAGCCCCGGGACGCGTGTAAGTCCCGGGGCTTGCAAAAAGGGGCGGGGCGTGTGCGGGGTGGGGTGGGGCGGGGTCAGGCTCCCGGCACAGTGGCCATATTTGCCGTTGTGCCGGGGATCGCACGCCGGCAGTTGGCCGGCGCGCACAAAAGGTAAAACAAATTTTTTGAGGGGGGATAGAGTAGGGCTAGGGGAGGAAAGGTTAGGGGAAGGGGTAGAAAGGTCAGGTTAGGGGGAAGGGAACGGGGGAAGGCAGCGCGGCTCGGCACCCGCAAGGTGAACAATTGTGCAACCCCTTGCGTGCACCAACCCCTGATTTTATAACTTGCGCGCGCAAGTTATAAAATCGGGTGTACATGTGCGCGTGCCGGGTTGCGCTCGCACATATACGCCACGCGCGCATGTTATAAAATCTACCCCATATTGTGGTTAAGAGGGAAATGAGCTCTATTGCTCTTGTCCAGGGATTATTGCGGAAATGGCTGGGCTAGATGGAAGATGGGTTATAAATGGGGAAAACCCCCAAGTAACTGCGAATGAAGACTCATGGTGCAACTGCCAGAGCAGAGTCTGATTTTGATTGAGCTGAAAGCGTGAAGAAGCCCTGCCGACATGTTTTTAAATTGGTACCAAGTGATCAGATGTTCTGGAGCTTAACAAAACCCACTGCCGCCTCCTTCCTAAAGCAGGGATACATACCTAGATATTCTTTCAAAGAAGCTGCTTTCACCTCTCTGATACTCCTACAGCAAATAAGCTTTTTCTATTATGAAATGACATTGCAGAAGACATGGAGGACTATTTTGTCAATGAATCAGTTGATAAAAGGAAAGAAACGTGTATACTGTATGCGAGAAACGTGAAGAAATTCCACTTTCCTCTAAAGGACAAATGAAGGGAGCATTCCAACGGCCCATCCTCCAGTGTTTAGGAGACCTGGGTGCAATTCATGAGTCCTGCATCACCACAGTTTGACACATCCCATGTAATAAAGCCTGACCAGAGGGAGGTAAAGAAGGTACAGCTGGGCCAGAAACCCAGATCGCTGGGCCCTAAAATTACAAGAATATATTGAGAAAAATAAATGATAATGTGGTGAAATAATAATTGAAAGGATTGTTTACATAAATAAATTTACTCAGGTGTCTCCAGAAATTGATTTAAAAACCGAATAAACTTGAGAAATGAATACAAGTCTCACAAGTGGAAGCCAAAGATTAATTAGGAAATAATTCGAAACTTCAACAATACAGAATTCAATATGAAGGCTAGAAAAATAAAAGAAGCATTCATAGAATTTGCATGAGAAATTTTAAATGGAGGGGGTGGCAAAATTAATGGCAGCATCAGTAATGGCAGTATTATGTCAATTGGGAATAAAGCTCAACAGAATTATTTGAAAGGATGGATCCCCGGCAAATAAAGTACAATCGAGCCGACGGTCAGGGGCGGATTGGCCTATCGGGGGATAGGGCATCCCCCGGTGGGCCGGTCGCTCTAGTGACAGAGCCGCGCTCGGCAGACCATGTGGTATTTCCTGGGCCAGCCGGGACGGGAAATCCCCTGCCGAGGGCCATCATTGAGCAGGTGCAGAAAGTGCAGCCTCACCCGGCCTTGCAACTACTAGAGGAACCCCACAGCCACCATACTGCACAGTCCCCACCTCTTCCCTACACCATTCTCTCCCAAAGTGGGAGAAGCTGCTGGAGCCATTTCTGGGCTTGGCTGCTAGGACAGCATGCTGGCAGCAGGCTGTCAATAAGCTTTCAACCTATGAAAATTTCTAAATTTTATTACCATATCAGGCCCCATTCCTGCCTAAAGATAGCCCTGCTAGAGTCTCAAGGGTCCTGCATGTACTCACATTAGAATGGCAGCACCACAACTGCAGAATTTAAAAGCACGCACACGTTGGTAAGTCTAAAATCACCTGAGATACAATCATTTTCCTAAGAGTGAATTTTTAGACCTGCGCACGTGTGCACCTGTGCGCGCGTAAGCCAGCTCGCGCACATTGACGCGGCGATTTTATAACATATGCGTACACATGCACGTGTTACAAAATCGGCTGTACGTGCATACATGTGCTCTCAATTTTAAATAGACACCCGCAAATGACACATCACCGCAAAATTGGGGGGAATTTTATAAGGGGTGCATGCTGAGGCTTCTTAACCTTTTCACAATCAACAACAAACCTTTTCCGTTGGAAAGAAATCAGTAGAACTAGGGGTCACGTAATGAAACTCCAGGGAGGATGACTCAGAACCAACAACAGGAAATATTTCTTCATGGAGAGGATGCCCGGAATGCCCTTCCGGAGGAGGTGGTGAAAACAAAAATGGTGAAAGATTTCAAAGGGGCGTGGGATAAACACTGTGGATCCCTAAAGGCTAGAGGATGGGAATAAAGAAAAGAGTGCATGGGGGTAACTTGCTGAGTGACGGTTACTTCCCTTAACCAAGAAGCCTTCATGCTGTTGGTGCAGCTCCATCATTGCTCTTTGCTTCAACAGCAGGGGGAAAAGATTCAGACAGCAAATAACAAGGACATTGAATTTTGTGGTCTGGGAAAACAATTAAGCATGGGGGTAACTTGCTGATGCGGCTGTTACTACCCTTAACCAAAAAGCCTGAAACTCTTGATACAACTCCAACATTGCTCTCTGCTTCAACGGCAAGAGGTAATGGGGAATCGGACTCAAACAGCAACCGAGAAGGGCCCTGACTTTGATGGTCTGGGAAACTGAACAGTATGGGGGTGACTTGTACGGTACGGTAGAACTTGTTACGTGTGCGTCCACAGCAGACCCGCAGCACGGCCCCCTCACCTTCTTACAATGACTCCAGCTTCTGGTTCCTCCTTGCTAGCGGTGGTGGGCCACCGGCTCTGACCTTGGGCCTCCCCCGGTGCCTCTGGCTCCACCATAGTCCCCAGCGTTTCAGGTCAGGATACCATTGTTCGTCAGGCCTCTCTGCGTAGTCCGCGGAGAGACACCACCACCCACGCCGCGCCCCTCCCTAGGCGTAAGCGCATCGCTGATCCTTATGAAGAGCCTGCGACGGGAACCTGGCCGCAGCCCCGGATGATGACGTCAAACTCTTCATTGTATTTAAGCTCAGGCCTCGCTCCATAGCGTTGCCTTTGCAACAGGTCTCATCGCTACTCGAGTACTCAATGCTGCTAGAGATTCGTCTCTACTCTTCATTCCCGATCCTAGTTGTTCCTGGTTCCTGCCCTGCCTGTGCTTTGGATTGATTGCATGGACTTCGACTTCGCTTCGTCTGACTACACTACAGCCTATCTCCAGACCCAGACCTCCGCTTCGCCTGACTACGCTACAGCCTATCTCCAGACCCAGACCTCCGCTTCGCCTGACTACGCTACAGCCTATCTCCAGACCCAGACCTTTGCTACGCCTGACTACGCTACTGCCTATCTCCAGACCCTGACTATTGCTTCGATTGACCAACGCTATTGACTTCTCCGTGATCAGATCTCAGCATCACTTGCCACGACCTTCGCATTGCCGCCGGCCCTGATCCAAGCCTGTCATTTGAATCCTCTCCAAGCCTACTCCCTGGATGTGGACTTAATAGGCTTTGGCCTACCTTTGCTCGAGCGCCCCCAGTCAGCCTCTGTTCCTTTGGCGCCCGAGTTCCAGTACCTGACCCAGTTCAGAGTAGGACCACATCATCCATTGCCTGCTGTCTCTGGGCTGAACCAACCTCTCTTGCTACCCAACCTCGAGGCCCACCTAGTCTTGCTGGCCCCGGCACCGAAAGGGTCAACCCGCAGGCTCTGCCTATCAGCCCACTCCACCTGCCGACGGTGGGGACCCGTAGATCCTCGTCTACGGGTTGCGTCAAACCCACCTCGGCCCAAGGGTCCACCTCCGACACAACAAGACTACCATAAGCTTGCTGGGCAGACTGGATGGACCGTTGGTCCTTTTCTTCCATCATTTCTATGTTTCTATCTGTCATTTCTATATATGTTCACAGTTCATTCCCAGTTCGCCCAGTGTAGGGATAGGACTTTCTAATCCCCCTAGTTTTAAGGGCTCCCTTCTCCCTGTTAGATCTGACCCTTAAAACGCCACTGACTAACCCTGATTTTTTTATTTTTTGACTTACACACCAGCAATAGCAGAAGTAAAGTTACGCAGTGGGGACCCCCGGTGCAAGTATTTATGCGCATATCTCTTGGCCTTCCCCCAGCATGCCCACGCCCCGCCCAGACCATGTCTGCTCCCCACCCAGACCACACCTGCGCCCCACCCCTTTTTTTACATTTTTGGATTTGTGCGCGTACCGGGAGATAGGTGCGTACATGGGTGCTTCTTAAAATCTACGCAGCACGCGCCGGCCTGAGTCACGCGGGTATCTCCCAGCTTTGGCACGCGTAGGGCTTTTAAAATCTACCAGTATATTCCTGACACAGAATACCCTCATGTTATTAGCTCTTGAGTAAAGACCCTGAACACTAGCAGATAATATTAATAGCACAAGATGTCTCTGTCAGCAGGAAGAAACCTACTACAGGGACTGAGTGATACTTCAGTATTGTTTGAGAGTGTCAGGAATACAGTCACCTTATAATAGAGATATGACTGCTTCATCAAAAACAACCGATGTAGTTCTAAGGCTCAGTTTGCCCAAATGCAATGTAGAAATATCAATCTTAGGAAAAAGAAAGGAAAGATAAATGAGCATGATGTCCTCCACAAAATGAGGGAGGCTTGTTCACTCTGGAGCTTTTACTTGGTAGGTGGGAACTGGCCCCCAAGGCAAGACCTGCTCTGCTGCAGCTCCCTCTCTATACCACACTCCTCTTTCACGTCTTCCTTCTCCTCGGTTTCTAAGAGAAAGGCGATGATCCATGTATTTCTTGAAAGAGAAATAGTTTACTAATTCTTGGCTGACACTGCATCACTTACATGAACTTTACCCTATTGGCAGCATTCCTTTAAAAGGGACGTCACCCTGCTGGCAATATTTCCTGTAAAATGGGCTTTTCATCCATTAACAGGAAGAACTATAATTTTAGCATGTTCACAAAACATTTGTGAGTGTGAAGGACACATTCACTAAAGGTTTTTCTGGATCCTTGGGTGGTAACTTTTAAAACTTTAGTGACAGTGAATCAAATTATACAGAACAAGCAAGCCAACACACACACAAAAGAGCGTGCAATTTTTGGTGCCTAGCAAAATGTTCGCCATTGCAATCTCAACTGCTATAGTAGTTAAATACACTAAGAGGCTTCCTGCTAGCATTTGCTGCATCTCACGATTTCTGATTCAGCTTGTAACAGCTGTCAAGCCTGAAATTTAAACCAAAGGAATGGGTAGGAAGATTCAGGTCATAAATCACCATGTAATGGGTGACTAGTTCCTTGAAGCAAACTCTCCAGGGAGGGGATTAGATTGGTTTTGAACAGGTAAGCAACAACTCAGCGCCTAATCAATTACTTCCACTGGCACAGCTCTGCTGTTGGGGGATACAAGAAACAACCTTGCCTTATCATTTGTACTTGTAACAAAAATGTGCCAAATACTAACAAGTGGAAAAATGAAATTTCACAGGATGTTCCGGAGCTTAAATTCAATGGAAAAAAATATATTTTTCTTCATGCAAGTTATCTGACATAAAAATAATCAATTTGTGATCAGAAACATTTGAAACTTAAGAAATGGTATGAACGTTTGTTCTACAATTCTAACAAGGAAAGACTATAGTGCAAGCATTAGTCCCTGAACCACTACTAGAGGTGCTCCAGGTAGAAAAAGAGCTTATTCCTAATAGGTGCATTCCAATGCTCTTGGAAGTTTTATAGATTACAAGCTGATCTAGCAGCAAGTAGGGTAATTGTTCTACCAGGAATTATAAAGTATGGTCTAACTAACCTGGATTTGACTCCTAATTTAAAAAATCTTGTTGGAAGAATTTATGCTGTCTTTGAAAATTATAATTATGGGATGACTAGGACAGTGGCATATTAAGGTCAAGACTGGTCTGGCAGGAATATGTGCAGTAGCACTTCACCGATGTGACTTTACAAATATTGCTCTCTTCTTTACCTTGCACCACATAGCTGCTCTCTATAATGGGCCAGACATTAAAATATGCAGCTCCATATATGTGGGAATCAGTTGACACAGGCAAAATATCTGCAGGGCCCTTCTTCCCCTCCTACCCAGGCTCCAGCATGTTTTCTCTTCCAGCCAACCTGTTCCTCTGCCTCCCTTCGGTCCCATGGCTAGCATGCGCTCTTTGCAAAGTGCATGCGTTTTATGGCAAACAGAGCTGTAACAGCAGGTCCTGATAAAGACACACTACAGGACATTTCTACATGTATTATATAATGCAACAATATGATATTTTTGCATTGTTTTATAGGCAAAATTCAATTTTACAGAAAATACGTGCTTTTACTATTCTATGTAATCTTTGGGCAGTACACATTTTAACTTACCTATTTGTTTTTTAGTGTAAAACATTTTTATTAAACATAAACAATTGAACAGACAGAATGAATCCGAGATGCGGTTTTTCTGCTACATCCCGGATCCCAAGCAGATACATCACGAGAAAGAACCCACCCCCGCTCCCCCCCACCCCCAGGTCACCAACAATAATTCCTTGTCCAAATACTTCAACTGGATATCCATGGGCATCTGGGCCTGTCAAGGTCCAGTCAGCAGTTAGTCATTCAATACCAAACTTCTAGCATGGTGTGAGAGCGCCTGCAGATACACATCCCCGATTTGTAAGAACTGATGTCGACGTGATGGGGACGATTTCGAGGTCAGATTATCCATTTGCATCATGCGATGGAGGTGTAGTCTCCATGTCCAAAAGGATGGAGGTGTCAGCTCTCACCACTGAAGTAAAATAACCTTTTTCCCCACTGCACCAGCTTTTTTAAGAAACAAACTCAGACCCAGACCTCTGACCAGTGGATGGGGAATGCAAACAAATAGAAGCATATAAGGAGAAAGGGGGAGATGGAGATTTAAAAGCCACCGCAAGTATCCTACAATCTTCCCCCAGTACCTTTGGATAACTGGACAGGCCCAGAAAGCGTGTGACAGGGTGCCTATGGAAGCACGACAGCGTGGACAAATCGCTGTCGTGGTCAATTTAGCGTGCAAGGCAATTTGTGGTGATACAAAGGTGCGCCTCAGGAATTTGAGTTGCATTTCCCTAAAGTACATATTACCTGTGAGGCTAGGTAAATTCTTCATACAGGCAGCGAAGGCTGCTACGGGCACTGTGAAAACCCCGTCCCGATTCCAGCATTCCACTGATGCCAGATACGTGTTCTGAGCTAATCCACGAAGCAACCCCTTATAATATACCGACAGGGAAGGTATATGCTGACTTCCAAGCTGGAGAAATTTAGCAAGAGCCTGAAAGTGCGTCGATGTCTTAGTCGAGTGGGGTAAAGAAGGTATATAATGACGTAATTGCAAGTATCCAAACACTTGCCCATTGGTTAGACCATAAATACCTTGGAGTTCGGCAAAGGGAAACAATTTACCGGTGTCATCGAAAACATGACCCAACTGGGTTATGCCTTTCTGTCCCCATTCTCGGAAGCTGAGAGTTTGTGAGCCCGGGGAAAACTCAGGGTTACCCATTATGGGTGAAAGATATGCACAGAGTGGCGGAGATCCCAGCTGGTGAGTCAGGAATCTCCACGCCCTCCGGATAGGCGTTATCAATGGGTCATGTAAGAGTACACTTGGGAGAGCCCGCCCAGGACCGAGAAGAACAAATTTAAGATCGAGAGGGGCCATCAAAGTGCTCTCTGCCAGGTTATTTACAAAGATGGAGTCCCCCAAAATCCAATCCCAGGCCACCCTTAAGTTCGCTGCAATGTTGTAGCGAAGAAGGTCTGGCATACCCATCCCGCCGGCCCCCCACTTCAGTTTTAACCACAGTAAGGGAATCCTAGCTTTCCTACCCCCCCAAAAGAAAACGCACAGCAAATGGTCCAGAACACCCAGGTCGCGGCGCTTAAGAGATAGCGGGAAATTTTGCAACAGAAACAGCCACTTGGGCAGAAGTATCATCTTAAACAAGTTGACACGCCTCCCAAGTGACAAAGGGAGGTTTCGCCATGTATAGAGCTTGTCCTGTGTATGTTTAAGTAAGCCCAAAACATTGTGAGCATAAATAGCCTCCAAATCCGTAGATAAAAAAATCCCAAGATATTTAATGAATTCACTCGCCCACTGCAGGGGGAAAGGACCGCCCCAGTGTTCCCGCAACGTACCAGGAAAAGCCAATGCCTCTGACTTGTCCCAATTAATTCTTAGGCCTGAAAACATTCCAAAATCTGTGACCAAATCAAGAAGAGCAGGCAATGACCGTTGCGGGGCAGTGAGGAAAAGTAAAACATCATCAGCAAAGGCAGCATATTTAAATATCTCACGCTGTTTCCCAGAATGAAACTGCACACCACGAATGGTGGGTGAGGCCTGTATGGCCAATAACAATGGTTCTAGTGTGAGCAGAAACAGCAATGGGGACAACGGACATCCCTGTCGTGTGCCACGCAAAACTGGAAAGGGTGGAGAGCACTCTCCATTAACCAAAATCGAGGCAACAGGGTCACGATAAAGTAATTGAATGCCCTGGTAGAAAAACCCTCCAAATCCCATTGAGCTAAGCAACTGGAACATATACCCCCACTCCACCCTGTCAAAGGCCTTCTCTGCATCTAGACTTACCATAAGAAATGGAATATCTACTCGTTTACAAAGCGCCATTGCAGCCGTCACCCGCCGAACATTAGTGAGCGCATATCATCGTTTAACAAAGCCCACCTGACCTGGCTGAATCAGCTGTGGTAAAAGGACCACCAATTGTGTAGCTAGTATCTTGGCCAACAATTTGTGGTCAACTTTTAACAAAGAGATAGGTCTATAAGAGGCTGGTAGTAAGGGATCCCGCCCTGGCTTGGGAATCAGCGTCACATGTGCTATATTCCCGTGTGTAGGAAAGGTTCCCTGCTCTATCAAGGCGTTAAAGACTAAGGGGAGAAGACCTACAAGGGGTTCCATCAGACACTTGTAAAACTCAGAACTGTAATCAACCGAGCCCGGAGCACTCAATTTCTTGGCGCCTTGAATAGCCAATCGTATTTCCTCTGCCGTTATGGGTTCATTCAAAAACCAACTTTGCGCCAGAGTTATGGAAGGTAAATTCAGCTTGTCGCAGAAGGCTTCCCAATGTTCGGCGTGCCACCCCTCAGACCGATAGAGGGAGGAATAATAGGCCTGAAATGACTCCAGGATGGCCGAAGTAGTGTTCACCACTCGGCCTCCAGTCGACTTGAGTGCCGGAATATGAAGTGAGCCCCTGGCTGACCTAACCAAATTAGCTAACATTTTCCCTGATTTATTTCCGTATTGATACAGCTGGAACAGGTAATATTGGACACTCTTTTTAGCCCGTTGGTGTAATAGAGAATTAATTGCCGTTTGCAATGAAATAAATGATGCGCGATGCGTGGGTGAATGCGAACTAAGCAAATTCCTTTTAGCTTTTAAAAGTTGGGCACTTAGTAACAAAAGTCGTTTGTCCAAAGATTTCCTCCAGTGGGCTAAGTAAGAAATGATGTCCCCTCTCAACACCACCTTAGCTGTGTGCCAAAATAAAATGGGATCCCCACTATGTTGAGCGTTTAATGTTGCAAAATCTTCCCACCGCTCCCTCAAAAACCTCTGAAAGGAGGCATCATCTGCTAAAAAATAAGGGTAGCGCCAGTGTCTCCGGGTGTGGTTGGTGTGTGCCCCCTTTAATTACAACCAAATCGGAGCATGATCGGAGATAATAATATCTCCAATCCTGGCATCAGCGACCTGGGTAAAATAATGCGCGCTAATCAAAAAATAATCAAGGCGAGACTGTGTGTCGTGTGCCCGAGAAAGATGCGTAAAATCCTTCTCAAAAGGATGTAGAGTCCTCCAGGAATCCACTAAATGCAATGCCGATTCCAAGAGACGGATCCCCTGACTTGCAACTCCAGGATTAGCGGCCGTGGAAGACCTATCCCACCCAGGGTCTTTTAGGACATTAAAATCCCCTCCCACTACCACCACCTGAGCAATGTATGGTAATAATAAGTTACGCAGCTCCTGGAAAAAGGGGGCTTGATGGGGGTTTGGAGCATAAATACAGCAAAGCACCATGGGGACTTGATGGAGCTCAACCACTACAATCAAATATCGACCCTGAGGGTCCTTAATTTCTGACAGATCTTTAAGTGGAAGATTTTTCCTTATTAATATGGCCACTCCTGCAGACTTAGAGCTACCAGTCGCAAAATGTACCTCACCCACCCAACCTTGACGTAGTTTGGTTTGCTCGACATCAGTCAAATGGGTCTCCTGCAGGAAGGCTAAGTCTGCAGCCTTCCTACGCAGGGCCTGCAGGATCTTGGAACATTTAATGGGGGAATTTATCCCACAGACATTCCAGGAAATTACTGAAGTTCCACCACTACTCATCCATCAGTACCAACCATGATAATTGACCTACACATTGAGATTTCAAGAAAAGGGATGGCCGTCCCAGCAGAGACCATCCCTCAGAAATGAGAACTCCCCCTGCCCGTGGACCCAGAACAAACAGGTGACCAAGCAACTTCCCACCCCTAACCACCCCCCTCTCTCCCAACTCCTGCCCATAAAGTCCCTCCCACCTGCCCCCCCCACCCCCCCAAATCCCCCTACCAAGACCATGTTCAGACTAATCCCCCCCTTATGAGATCACTAGAGACACTCAGGCTCCACCATCCCCCCAACCAACCCCAACTTTCCCCTTCAACATACAAAAATTACAGGACATCAACTGTATTAAACCCAAAAAAGGGGACATAACCCCATTGTACAGCATATAATGAATGAATATAAGAGCTGTAAGGCACACAAAGAATAGGAAACATGCATCTAGACCAAAACAGCACGATATATAACAGATGGACACTGAAAACTTTCCATATCCACTATGTTGAGCGTTCCATATCCAGCATGGCTCTCTGTTTCAACGGCATGGGAGAAAGACTGATACATCACGAATTTCCAGCATAGCTCTCTGCTTCAACGGCAGGGGAAAAGAAAAACTGATACTTCACGCATATCCAGCATAACTTCAACGCCAGGGGAGAAGAAAAAAGGATTCACACTCACAAAGCGAGGAGTAGCTGGCTTGTTACGGCGGTTACTACCCCAAACCAAATGTGCCTGATACTTCACTTTCGATGCATATCCAGCATAGCTCTCTGCTTCAACGGCAGGGGAGAAGAAAAAAACTGATACCTCACGCATATCCAGCATAGCTCCCTGCTTCAACGGCAGGGGAGAAGATAAACAACCAATAAGGGCTGTATAACATAATCTGGGTAAAAACAAATAAGCATGGGTGTAGCTTGCTTATTGCGGTGGTTACTACCCCTACTACCTCTAACTAATCAAGCTAGATATTTCACTTGGATGCAGCTCCATCACCGCTCTCTACATTAATGGTGGGGGTGGAAGGGAAATAGAACCAAGAGCTAAGAGAAACAGATAAGTATGAGAGAAAAAATGAGGGAAGCTTGCTGGGCAGACTGGATGGGCCATTTGGTCTTCTTCTGCCGTCATTTCTATGTTTCTATGTTTCATCCGGTTGCAATGCAGTTCAAATAGTACAACGTCATATGACAGCTCACATCACCAGCGTCCAAACCAAGGACACTCCCGAGGGACATAGAAGTATCAAAAATCGACGTCCACTCCACTTGACGTGCAGACCAGGTGAACCACAGGCCATCAACGGCAAGAGAAACCAGCTAACTCGACGAAACAGCAGAAATCAGGGCTGGGTTCTGGCTCCTGCAGTAGTGGTATCCAGCGATGCGATATAGGTATGTAGCTCTCCCACCTCCGAGAACCATCTGGGACCTCCCAGTGTGGCAACGCGCACTTTGGCCGGATAAATTAAGACTGCACGCTGGCCCAGGTTATGTAGCTGGGCACAGTAGGGCGATAGCAGTCGGCACTGTGCGGACAAGGTGGCAGAAAAGTCCTGAAAAATTAGAATTTTCTTGCCTTCAAACTGCAAGGACTTTCCGCCACGCACTGCTTGCAAAATATCCGCCTTATGGGCAAAATTTAAGATCTTAGCGATAACGACCTTCGGCCTGTCCTGCTGTGCCCGCTTCTGGCCCAACCGATGGGCCCGTTCGATGCGGAGGGGGCCGCACGCCACAGGAAGTGAAAGTTCCTTTGTCAGCCAGGCCTCGAGGATTTTAGGGAGATCCCGGTCGTCTATCGATTCCAGTAGTCCCACAAACCGGAGACTGGATCGGCGGGACCTTTTTTCCAGGTCCTCTAACCTGTCGGGGTGTTGCGTAATTGCCGTTTGCAGCTTTAGCAGCTCAGACCGCATGGTTTGGAAGCCATCTTCCGTTCCTGAGACTCGCTGCTCCAGCTCTGTAAACCACGTTTCACAGCCAGCAAGGGATGTTGTAAGATCTGAAATTTGGTTGGAAAGTTTCTTAAATTCAGGCTCCGGAGTCGCTACCACTGCGGCTCTAATATCCGCCCAATTTGCCGGCACTGGTGAGTCCGCCACTCCTATGTCATTGTCAGACATAGCATCCGTAGGCCTGTTTTTGTCCTTATCCTTCTCCCTTTCCTGTTTTGTCCCTTTCCTGTTTTTGTCCTTATCCTTCTCCCTTTCCTGTTTTGTCCCTTTCCTGTTTTTGTCCTTATCCTTCTCCCTTTCCTTCTTCGCGGTCCTTGTAGACATGCCGAGTCCTTCTTAAAGGCTCAGGAATCAAGATGTTGAAATCGCGGCCCTGAATAAAAGTTTGGGCTGCCCTAGATGGGGTTGGATGGTTTAGCAGGGAGCCAGCAAAGGAGACCTACATCTGCTCCCCTGCACAGCATCACGTGATCATTCCCTATTTGTTTTTTAATAAGCTAACATTTTTTAAAAATCAAGTTTACAGAATTATTTCACTAACTGAAGAGGTAAGGAATAATGGCTACCAGGGACAACACAGATCAGTTTCAAATCAATGTCTATGTCTACTTTGGCTGCACTGGTAGCTCAAAAAAGAGTGTGCGTGATGTTTTCTGTATATTTTCTCCAGATAACAGTTGCAAATCTGGATGGGTTTTCTAGAGAAGGGACACCTCCAAACGTTTGCAACCATTCTGCATTACAGTTCAAACATTTGAAAAGTTGCCTCACACGAGGGAGGAGATGTGGCTTAAATGGTAAAGCCTATTGAACTGTGCCAGAGAAGCCCTCTGTCATGTGCTCACAACTCTCCCCTATCATTGACTTCGTGTGACCTTGGCCAAGTCACTTGATCTCCCCGTGCCTGAGAGTTCATTGAAAACAAGGTACTTCAACATACTTAACTTAATCTGGTTTTCCCAGTCAATAAATTACTTTAAAATATAAATAAACATCTGCAAAACTATAGAACACACATGGTGAACATGAGAGAAAGGCCGCACCAGTATCCTGATGCAGAGCCCCATGTTTTTACAAACCCTGATGAGAATAAACTGAAGTTTCACTTCCCTGAGTCATTTTGTATATGGTTTGTTAGTAATCAGCCGAGTTCTGCTCTATCTTTCTACCAAACAAGCACATTGGCTTCCATCCCATATATTATAAAAGGACTAACAATAGTAAATGTATGAAAAGTTCTACGGGTACCCTGCTTTTCATGAATTCTAACAAACAATATACTGTTCACTGATGTTTTGTTGTTTGAGTTAATTTTTTTCCTGCAATACCATGCCATTATATGTCTATTTGGATTTCTGTTTATGGTTGTGGAGAAGCCTACTGGGATTCAGTTCTGGAGTACTGCCACTATATTCACATCTGTAACAACTGCATAAGCCTGAAACTCTTAAATTGAAATCCCATTGTGTTTAACTTAAATTTCATCCTGCTAGGGTATATGAACACCAACTTTAACTTGGTAATAATCTTTTTTCGGTCAGCTTTTCATGTGAAATCATCCTAATGTCATTAATATACACATGTAAATGAAACTCGTCAACCTATCCACTTGTATAAATTAGCTTAAATCAGTGACGACAGTCTTTTTGATCTCAGATGCTATTACAGAGCCAAACACCTCAAATTACAAATTTGGTGTGTGCCAGCATCAGTGGGCTCTCATTTTCAATTGGGAGCAATTACTCTTGAATGGTAGAACTGGCTAGGAGACAGATAAAAATCACTTGATGTTCAACTCCTGGGTTACTCTGTACTTCAAAAACGGAAATGAGAAATAGCACACAGCATAGGAAACATAGGGTGAACAGATATAACAAATTCTAGGAATTCTATAGAGAAATTAGGTTTCTTATCTTCTAATTTTCTTCCCTCAAGTCCTACTAGACCAGTTTCACAGCCCTGCCAGTGGAAGATTCTGATTTGCTGACATCGCCCCTTAAAGGGCACTGTGAAGCCTGCAGCACTGCAGTATAACCGTAACAAAGCAACACAGAGCACACACTTAACGGAAATAAGAGACTGCATGCTTTTCACAGCGGGCCCCAAGTTATGGAACTCTCTCCCAGAGTCACTACATCTGAAAACAGAAAGAAAGTTTCAAACAAGAACTGAAAACATGGCTCTTTAGAAAAGCCATAATCTAACATAAAGGCCAATAAACTGACAACGTCACTATCAGATTTTTAAACAAAATTAATAAACTGAGTAAAAAGAATTGAACAATATAAAATGTAAAAGACTACATCATGACTATGGCACATAGGATAATAAAATGAAAAATCACCTTAATTAACGCTTACTTGATGATGTTGTGTTGACCTAGAATTAGTATTTAGAATTGTAAGAAACTAAATAATGCACGAAACTAGATAATGCATGAATATGACCTCAACTGTGTATTAGCTGTTTGTATTAACCCAGAATATAAATGTTGACCTAAAATGAGAATGTTGACCCAGAAACCGAACGATGACTTTGTAAACCACTGTGATCTTATCTTGGAATGACAGTGAATAAAACACCTAAATAAATAAATAAGTAAATAAACTTTACCCCTCAATGAGCAGGGGAGATAAAAATGTAGACCCTTCACAACTAGATCCTTGAACAATTATATTAAACAATTAATAAGAAACTATCTGTTCAACAGGTTGATGATTAAGAACAGGTTGGACTCTGGACTGGTCTGGTAGATATATTAGACTTAGTCCTTAGTGGAACACAGGATTTGGTGCGAGAGGTAACAGTGTTGGAGCCAATTGGCAATAGTGATCACAACATGATCAGATTTGACTTAATAACTGGAGGGAGGACACTAAAGAAATATACTGGGAGAGCATTTAACTTTCAAAAAGGTGACTATGATAAAATGAGGAAAATAGTTAGGATAAAACTGAAAGGTGCAACTGCAAAGGTTAAGAGTTTAGCTCAGGCAAAAACATTGTTTAAAAATTCCATCTGGGAAGCCCATACCAGATGTATTACATGCAATGGAAAATGTGGAAGGAAGGCTAAATGACTACTGGCATGGTTAAAAGGTGAAGTGAGAGGGGGAGCTTCTGGAGGGGAGAGGAGTTGCAGGGACCTCCCCATCTTCCTGCTGAATTGAAAGGCTTTTCCATCTGTTTAGCTTGCTCGGGCAGGTGAGCCTGATTGACTATCTAGCCCACCTGGAAGCACAGTGGGTGACATCATCGAGGAGCGACCACTGGCCTTTTAATTCGGCTTCCAGAGTGGTGCACTGTTGCTGCCAGCGCTCCGCCTAAGTCGCGCGCTCAAAAGGGGTGCACAGCTTTGTCTGGCTTTGCCTGGTTCGCCAGTTCCATCTGGACAGTTTATTTTTTCATCCTGTTGTTGTTATTAGAATGGGGAAGAAAAGAAAAGCCAAGATCGTCACTTCATCCCCTACTTCTTAACTCATCTGAGGTCCAATGGACATTCATCTAACTAGAGAGAATGAAATGCCAATAGATGACTGCGTGAGGGGCACTTCTTCTGTTCTTGTGTCCTGGCAATGGTCCTTCTCCTCCACAACCACCTGGTAATCCATCTGATGAGGTTACTTTGGCCAATGAGCCATTGAAACCTGGTGGCAGTGAATGTGAGTCTTTAACCGGACCTTCTCAGGTTGAATCTCTTCTAACAAACTAGTATTCTAGTGTTAGTGATGGTATTCTATCCTTGGATATTGTTGAAGAACCTCCCAATGTATCGCTCGCTGATTTGTGGAGGATGTTAGCTAAATTGGACTCTAATGTCTCTCAAGTTAATGCACATCTTTCCTCCTTAGTAAATGCCAATAGATTCTCTATTGAAGAGCAGAGCAGGAAAATTTCTGAGTTAGAAATATCTGTTGGTCTGTTATCCTCTAAGGTTCAATTGTTACAGAATTCTGAAAATATGCATATTTAGCACTGCATTCTGAAGTTGAGAACATTGAAAATGTGATGTGATCAAAAAATGTACACCTTGTTAATTTCCCTTAACATGCTTATAATGTTAATTTCATCTTCACTTCAAAATCTTAAGATTGCACACACCAACACGACAGAAGAAATCTTTGTTACAGCCACATGTGATCTCTCACCCATGGTACTAGATCCAACGCCACTTCCATGGAACCCAGCACTTGTAAATAATCCCAGCCCCTGTAAGAACTCATTCTCAGTCGGCTTTGAACTTGCAACATAAGCTTGGTAATTCTGTCCACTAATAAGAACACTCTGCTCTTCTGGATATCAAAACAAGTGCCCAAATACTCCAGGACCTGAGATGGTACCAATCTACTTTTGGCAAAATTTATCACCCATCCCACATACTGCAACAATTGTACCACTCTGGTCTTTAAACATTTGGCCTCTTCTTTCAATTTTGCCTGTATTAACCAATCATCCAAATAAGGATGAACCATTACTCCCTCTTTATGCAAGGCTTTCACTATCTCTACCATCACTTTCTCAGAGCCATGGCCAAACCAAAGGGTAGTGCTCAAAACTAAAAATGACTTCCCAAGACCACAAATCTGTAATACCACTGGTGCGATGGCAAATTGGAATATGGAGATATGCCTCTGAAAGATCAAAAGAGGTTAAAATTCTCCTTTTCTCACCACCACCATCATGACAGAACAGAGTCTCCATTCAGAAATGTGGAATCTTTAAGGATTCGTTTTCCTGTTTGAGGTCCAGAATGGGCCTGAACATGCTCTCCTTTTTTGGAACCACAAAATAAATTGAATATCTGTCTTGGCCCCAATCCTTTTTAAGAACCAGAACCACAGCAGCTAACTGAATAAGGCACTGTAAGGTAGAGCTTACTGCTTCCCTTTTTTCCACAGAGACAAAAGGGGATTCCACAAATGCATCTTTCAACAGGCATGCAAATTCTAAGGGATAACTGTCTCTTATAGCAGAAAGAGTCTATTGATCTGTCGTTATACAGGCCCACTCCCTGTAAAACTGGGACGAACATCTCCTTCTGCCGTCATTTCTATGTTTCTATGTTTCTATGTTTCCTTATTGAAGGACTTGAGGAATAAGTTCCACAAATTTCATTGGGAACTTTTAGAACTCTCACGGTAGAGGTGCAACTGACTCTGGATACTCTCTTTCCTGAATGAAAGAACTGCAACTTGTTACCAAAGTGCCCCTTCTGAAGTAAGGTTATCTTCCCTGGCCTGTAACAGCTTGCCTCTTTGAACTTGGGCCAAGTAGAACCCTCTTTTTGAGACCCCCTGGTCTATCTTCTGGCAGCCTTCTCTACTTGTTGTCTCTATAATGTTTTATAAGTTTTTCGAAATAATCCCCAAACAGCAACTTCTCTTTAAAAGGTAACCTACTTAACCCATTATGTCCCTCATTTTTCAAGAGGCTATCCTTTAAATAGGATACTGGGACATAATAGGTTAACATTGTCTTGGAAGATATGTCCGCAAACACAGCAGATGCTGTGCTGTCACCAAGGATGCCATGCCCCTTACTGAGGTACGAATGAGATCATAAAGCACATTCGCTTCATAGGTGAAATCAGCTTCCAGCCTTTCTGCCTCTTCAAGGAAAAACTTGCAGAAGGACCTTCCTTAGGAATTTGTTGTACCCAATGCAAACATGCCTGAGACATGAAACTACTGCAAACCACAGCTTGAAGAGCAAGGGAGGCCACTTCTAAAGACTGCTTCAAAATAACTTCAATTTTCCTATCCAAGGCTTCCTTCAAAGCAGCACAGCCTTCCACTGGAATAGTTGCCTTCTTCAAGACCACCAAAATCAAGGCATCCATATTCGGATACTTCAAAAGTTCCATGTCCTTGGAAGGCATAGGTACAGCTTCACCATGGCTCTGCCTACATGCAAGCCCCCTTCCGGCAAATCCCATTCTGATGTTAGCAGAGCTCTTACCATCCTATGGAAAGGGAAGGCCCTTACCAGTCTGCGGAGACCCTCCAAAACTGGATCCTCCCCTTCTACAGAAGGCTCAAATGAAGTGTCTTTGATATCCAGTTCTACCAAGGCTTGAGTAAGCATCGAAGGAAATTCATCCCTTCTAAACAGACTATCCATGCTTCCATCCCCTTCAGTAGGAAGAATGTCTTCCTCCTCAAGAGGCTCCTCTCCTGGGTCCCAGTTCCCCTTCGGGCCTTCCCCTAAGAAATTTGTATCTGAATCAAGTGATTCCTTGTTTGGAAGCTCCTCAAGCTCGAACCTGGGTTATTTAGCTAGACCATGATGTTGCGCTGGAGGTAGACCCTTGGGCCGAGGTGGGGTTGACGCTACCCATAGGAGGGATCCTACAGGTCCCCACCGTCAGCAGGCAGAGTGGGCTGAAGGACGGAGGCCGGCTGGCGCTTCACCAATACCAGCCCTCATTCCTTGAGGGTTGGGCCTTTGGGTACCGGGGCCAGCTGGGCTTAGGTGGGCCTCCGTATGTCATCATCGATGGAAGGATCAAGAGGTCAGCCCAGAGGCAGCAACAGTGGAGAGAAGTCTGTACTGGACGAGGCGGAGTCCCGGAGACCCGGGCGCCAATAGAACCAAAGTCAGACAAGGGGCGCCTGAGCAAGAACAGCCCGAAGCCTGAATAGGCCAAGTCCAGGATGTAGACTGAAGAAGCATTGTAGGGCAAGCTGGAGTCAGGGCCGGTGGCAATCTGGAAGCAGAAGCAAGCAAAGCTGAGGTCTGGACGAAGAGAGAGTCAAGAGCATAGTCAGGCAATGCAGAGGTCCGGGCTTGGAGAGAGGCAATAGCGTAGTCAGGTAATGTGGAGGTCTGGGCTTGGAGAGATCAACGGCGTGGTCAGGCAAAGCAGAGGTCCGGGCTTAGAGAGAGTCAACGGCGTGGTTAGGCAAAGCAGAGGTCCGGGCTTGGAGAGAGTCAACGGCGTGGTTAGGCAAAGCAGAGGTCCGGGCTTGGAGAGAGTCAACGGCGTGGTTAGGCAAAGCAGAGGTCCGGGCTTGGAGAGAGTCAACGGCATGGTCAGGCAAAGCAGAGGTCGTATCCAAGAAGGCAATCCAAAGGTAGGTTAGGAGTCAAGAACACAGGAATGAGGAAACCAGGAACAGGGGTCAGCGAGGATCATGAACCAGGATGAAGGAGAATCACCAGGAGGCAACGAGTACACGACCAGTGTGGAGACCTGTTGCAAAGGCAATCCTTAGGAGCAGAGCCCGGCCTTAAGTAATGGAGCTCCGCTGACGTCATCATCCGGGGCCGCAGCCAGGTTCCCGCCATGGACCCTACTTAAGACTCAATGATGCGGGCGCCTAGGGAGGGCACGGCGCTGCATGGTGGCGTCTGTCTGCGGGCCATGCGGAGAGGCCCGACATGGAGCACAGGGATCTGCAGCTGAGCCGGAGGCACCGGGGGCGGCCCGAGGACGGAGCCAGCGGCCCATCGCCGCCAGGGATGAGGAACCAGGCACTGGATTCGTCTGAGAGAGGTGAGGGGGCCGGGCCGCGGGTCTGCCGCTTCCGGCACGCGTGGTATATGACTAAGAATTGCTTTTTTTCTTTGAATCCAAATTATGAATTGCACTCCCTAGAGATTTTCTTCGTCTTAGGAAAACGGCATCATACATTAAAGAGGCAAATTCTGGAGAGAAAGGAGCGGAGAATTATTGAGGAATCCAATCCAATTCTTTTTGGCATAGGTCACCTTCCTCCCTAGGCCTGCCGACCTTCCTCCCCATCAGGAAGAGAATTGGTGCCTCCACTAAGCTCTCCCTCGCTGAGATGTTGCTGTCTTGCCCTGATAAAATGGCTGTGGCAGCCATTTTAGAAAACTATCCTCCCCCAGAAGAACCTGTCTCTGCACCGGACATCGCGCACTGAGTGACGCTTTGGCGCCCTATCCGTCGCACGGGTTTCCATGGTAACATGCTGCTGCAGCATGCCAGGGCTACTGAAGGCCCTGTACTGATTTTTACTGCATTTTCTGGCATCTGGAGGAGAGACGCGGCGCCACAGCAGCAGGCTCCAATTTAGGGATGGCATTGGCGGCAACGTGCCGACCCCTGTATAAATTTGGTGCCAGAGGCAGTTGCCTATTCCTAAACCCTGCCCTGGCTGTGCTGGATTCCATGGCCCCCTCCCCTCTAAACAACTCCAGCAACTGCAAAACCGCCGCGATGACCACCGCACAGACTGCAGCACTTCCCGCACTTCACGGGAGCTGCCGTGAGGAGCAGTGCATTTGAATAAACAAAAACAAAAAAATAAACATCCCTGCAGCTTACTGCTGCTTTTTCCCTGCCAAGAAAAGAGGTTCTGCCACTGACTGAAGTCTTTTCAATCCCCGCTTGAAGCCAGCAATCAGCATCCTTTCTGTTTTCTAAACTTTATAGCCCAAAGCAAACAAAGTAAAAATCATTCCCTTAAAGAAGAAAGCCCGCTTTCTCAGACACCCCTGCCGGAGGACCACTTCATCCCCACCAGGGACTAATCTCAGCCCCCAGTGAAAGAAGGAGAAGGCCAGATTCACAGCAGGAAAGGGAGGAAAAGAGGGAGCCAGCATTACTGGCTTTCAAAGTGCCCCTGCGCCCCCTCCCCCCCCACACACACACACTTAACAGGGATAAGGCGGAAGAAGGGCCAGATACCCCATCCCTGCTCGACCCCACTCTGCTAGAAGGAATGCCCTAAGGCAGACACCTCCTAGGAGCGATTTGTCCCCAAGACGTCTAGGCTGAAGGATTAACTCCTCTATCATCTGCTGGAGACAGAGAAACACTGAAGTACTGCAGGCTCCACAGTGCCTTATAAGGGGGTAACACTGGTGAATCCGAATCTTCTCTGTCTCCATTTGCTGGCAGGGGGGCTAAACCAATGTGGTCCTGGACTGATCTGGTGGAATGATAAGGAAACTATAGTTAGCCATAGAACTCGCAAAGGGTCACTTTTCTTAAAGTGTATTACAACACATGCACATTAATATACTATAAGTACCACTCTGGGCATCCATGTAAAAGCTTCACTATCCCTGAAGTTAACTTCTGCTATCTTAAGGCTCTACATTGACAAGACTGAGGCACCCAAACCACGAATCTGAACATTAAAACCAGGATTGGAAAACACAATGCAGATTATAAAAGAATGCAGAGCAGGAATTTTACAAAATTAAGGCCATATGTAATCACTGCCAACTCAAACACAAGTCTGGATTTTGCTTTATATTCTCTCCTGCTCCTTCTATTTATAAGGCCCCATTGGGATTCCTACAAAGGAGTGGGCTTGTAGAAGGGCTATGCATTAGATAAGGAGAAAGAACATTACCCTCTGTGCCATTGCACTTCTGCGTGAGGCTGCTGCAATGCTCGTTTCCTGTTTCTACATCAGAAGCCCTAGAGGAGCTGTGGATTTTTGTGTTTAAAATCTAAGGAAGAGGAGGGCTCCTGTTCATGATTCTCATAGATCCCCCTGACGTATCCAGAAAATCTGATGGGGATTAGATGCAAAACCAAAATTATTAGGTGGCATAATTGCTGAAGACAGCAGGTGACAGAGAAGCACCAGGATCTCTGTCCCTACAGCTGCTCCTTCTCTCCCTGTGTGGGAAGGAGCATAAGAACATAAGAACATAAGAAAATGTCATACTGGGTCAGACCAAGGGTCCATCAAGCCCAGCATCCTGTTTCCAACAGTGGCCAATCCAGGCCATAAGAACCTGGCAAGAACCCAAAAACTAAGTCTATTCCATGTAACCATTGCTATTGGCAGTGGCTATTCTCTAAGTGAACTTAATAGCAGGTAATGGACTTCTCCAAGAACTTATCCAATCCTTTTTTAAACACAGCTATATTAACTGCACTAACCACATCCTCCGGCAACAAATTCCAGAGTCTAATTGTGCGTTGAGTAAAAAAGAACTTTCTCCGATTAGTTTTAAATGTGCCCCATGCTAACTTCATGGAGTGCCCCCTAGTCTTTCTACTATCCGAAAGAGTAAATAACCGATTCACATCTACCCGTTCTAGACCTCTCATGATTTTAAACACCTCTATCATATCCCCCCTCAGTCGTCTCTTCTCCAAGCTGAAAAGTCCTAACCTCTTTAGTCTTTCCTCATAGGAGAGTTGTTCCATTCCCCTTATCATTTTGGTAGCCCTTCTCTGTACCTTCTCCATCGCAATTATATCTTTTTTGAGATGCGGCGACCAGAATTGTACACAGTATTCAAGGTGCAGGCTCACCATGGAGCGATACAGAGGCATTATGACATTTTCCATTTTATTAACCATTCCCTTTCTAATAATTCCCAACATTCTGTTTGCTTTTTTGACTGCCGCAGCACACTGTACCGACGATTTCAATGTGTTATCCACTATGACACCTAGATCTCTTTCTTGGGTTATAGCACCCGACTCCCTGCTCCTGGCACGCGGCCTCTTCTTCCTATTGCCACCGCGATTATGGAGCAGCTTCCCGCTGTGGAAGGGAGTGGGGTCGATGATGGAGAAATTCCAGGCAGCAGCGGATTTTTACCCCCAGCTACCCTTAGGCTTGTGGTCAGCTGGCTGACCCACCTCCCCCCCCCCCACCCCACCGCCACCATCACCAGCACCACCACCACACACACCAACTTGTTCATATAAAATGACACTGCAGTTGACAGAAAACAAGTGACTCATACAGGGCCGGGCCCCACTGGGATGTCTGCATATAAGCAATTGCTTATCTTGCCTATTGGTAAATCCACCCCTGAGCCCAGAGAGAAATATAAACTGGCTGGAAATTGCAGAAGCAGGAGCAGGAGCAGATAGAGCCTGAGAAGAAAGGGACCAGCAGAAGAGATGGGGCTGTGAAATAAAGAGAGACTGGTGGAAGAGCACAGGGATAGTGACAAAGAAAACCCAGGGAGAGAGACTAGCAGCGGCAAGGAAATGCAGGAGAAGTGTCGTCAGCCCATGGGGACTGGGTTGTGGGTAGTAGTGGAGAAGACCAAGAGAGAGAAACCAGCAGGAGAATGCGGCAGCAGTAGCAGTGAGAAACCATGGAAGGAGAGATCAGCCAGGGCCTACAGTGATCCTGATTCCTAAAACAGTGAGCTGGGGCACAAAACTATGGATAGGTTTTGACATTCTCTCTCTCTCTCTCTGACCCCTGCCACCAGCTTCTCCTCAATATAAAGGACCTTAGGGGTGTGCAGGGAGTCACTGGGGATGGAAGGGTTCCTTGTTCTTCTCATTGTTATTTCAAAAATGAGGGTCATGGAAAATAGAAGAAGCTGGGTAAAGACAGGGACTGAAACAGAGTGGGGGAAGATGTGGGTCGGGAGGGGTGAGAGGAAATGAGAGATGAAGAGCTGGAGAGCAGGTGAACGAGATGAAGGAGGTGAAAGGCAGAATTGGAGGGCTGGTAGGAGTGAGGAATGAAGAATTGGAAGGTTAAGAGGAGGGGAAGAGAGACTAAGAATTGGAAGGTTGGGTGAGCTGAACAATAATATCTGGTGCATTTCATAAATCCCCTACTGTGAATCTCATCACATGCCACAGATACACTGATATACAGTTCCTAAGGTATAAAACTGAGGAGTCTGGCACAGAACCTTTGACATGTGTGTGTGTTCATGTGCAATTGCATCCCAGTTCTTAATTAAACCCATCTCCTGCTTTTCATTTGTGCTTGGCTATGATTACTTTTTAATTGATAGCACACTAAGATCTCTGTTCATTAGCATTGGTCCTATCTTTATATTGCTTTGCATGAGGAAAAGGTTTGATAGCAAACACCTACAGCATTGATTAATAAAACTTTTAGCAGTGCTGAATATTAAATTAATCATGGAGATGCTTATTAATCTCATGCATTTAGCTTTTTTATTTAACATAATGCATGCCATTTTCAAACAACTCAGCATTTTATTAAACTCTTGTAAAAACTGCTGGGGTTTTCCTTTTTTTTAGGTCCAATAGTTCCTCCTCTTCCCAGTGCTGAGATTCTGGCCTCAAGAGCCTTCATTCACAACTATCATGCAATTTCCCTCCCTGTTTTACCAGACCTTCCTTCCCACTGTTCCTAGTTTGGCGATTGCCCTCTACAATCCTGAGGCCAGGAGTCATACAACTAGTGCTCTTTCCAGAGCCCTGTATTATGGTCTCTAAATCCAGCCACCAGGTTTCACCCATAAGAATGACCATGACTCACCTACCACCACTACTACCCCCTTGCTGCATACCAGCCCCAGATCACCCAGAGTACAGTAACTCCAACTTGGAGATCAGACTGGAGACCTTGAGCATGGCAGTGCACAGCACTCTCCAGGGATGGCCCAAAAAAACCACAAGCAAAATATCCATTGCTTATCTTAAATTGAAAAATTCAAAGTTATTTATACAATTTACATATGGTACTCTCTCTTTGTATTCTGTCAAGAATTCAATGTAGTTTAAGTACCTTGCAATCAATCTTTCTTGGGAGATATCTTAATCAGTTCTCTAACAGAATTTACAAAATAAATAGATTTATAAACCAGTATAATCCACCCCGCATACACACACACATACACATTTGTAATTCTCCTTGCTACTCTGTACCCAAATTGACTTCTTACATTTCAAATTCATGTTGACCTTTCAACCTGCTATGCACTTACCAAGCAAGAATATTACGTTCATCTGATAAATTCCCTTCCCTCCAACCATCTCTTTGACATACTTAACTCTATCCTCAAACCACCTCTGCCTCCAACCCCATCCTTACTCTCAGCCCAAACCAGTGTTTCCAAACTCTCTCCTGGAGGCACACCTATCCAGTCGGGTTTTCAGGATTGCCATAATGAATATGCATGAGATAGATTTGCATACACTGGACACTCAATATATGCAAATTTATCTCATGAATATTCATTATGTGTATCCTGACAACCCGACTGATTAGGTGTGCCCCCAAGAGAGGGTTTGGAAACATTGGTCCAAACTATGGCCAACTACTTCCATGACAAGGTTCACAAAATTAATCTTGCAATCTCCACCAGGTCACCTTCACCTTCCTCTCTCTCTCATAGAAACATAGAAAATGATGGCAGAAAAGGACCAAATGGTTCATCCAGTCTGCCCAGCAAGCTTATGGGAGCATCTACTGTGCCATACAGGTCACCCCCTTACTTAGTTTCCCAAACCATCAAAGTCAGGGCCCTTGGTTTCTGTCTGAGTTTAATTCCCCGTTACCTCTTGCCATTGAAGCAGAGAGCAGTGTTGGAGTTGCATCCAAAGTATCAGGCTTATTGGTTAAGGGCCATAACAGCCGCATCAGCAAGTTACCCCCATGCTTATTTGTTTTCCCAGACTGTAAAATCCAATGTCTTTGTTAATTGCTGTCTGAATCTAATTCCCCTTCTCTTCTTTTCCCCCTGCTGTTAAAGCAGAGAGCAATAATGGAGTTGCATCGACAGTATGAAGGCTTATTGGTTAAGGGAAGTAACTGCTACACCAGCAAGTTACCCCCATGCACTCTTTTTTTCATTTCTGTCCTCTAGCCTTTAGGGATCCACAATGTTTATCCCATGCCCTTTTGAAATCTTTCACCGTTTTTGTCTTCACCACTTCCTCCGGAAGGGCATTTCAGGCATCCTCCATCCTCTCCATGAAGAAATATTTCCTGACGTTGATTCTGAGTCATTCTCCCTGAAGTTTCATTACGTGACCCCTAGTTCTATTGATTTCTTTCCAACGGAAAAGGTTTGTCGATTGTGCATCACCTGAAGGTCTGTATTATATCTCCCCTGCACCTTCTCTCCTCCAGGGTATACATATTTAGGTCCTTCAACCTCTCCTCATAAGTCATTTGATGGAGACTCTCCACCATTTTTGTCACCCTTCTCTGGATTGCCTCCATCCTGTCTCTGTCCCTTTTGAGATACGGTCTCCAGAACTGAACACAGTACTCCAGGTGAGGCCTCACCAAGGACCTGTACAAGATGATTATCATCTCCTTTTTCCTGCTGGTTATTCCTCTCTCCATGCAGCCCAGCATTCTTCTGGCTTTAGCTATCACCTTGTCACATTGCTTCACCATCTTCAGATCGCTAGATGCTATCACCCCAAGGTCCCTCTCTTACTCCGTGCACAACAACCCTACAGCCCCCCCAAGACATTCATTCTTGTTCCCTTTCTTCCAGGGGCAGGGGGATGCTTTTTTGGTTGGCTCCATCCACATTCCAACTGCCAATGTATTACTTGTCATTTAAAGTTAATGTCATTCTATCTTACATACATTCTTCGCATAAGTCATAGAGTATAATTATTAATTCCCAGAGCAATTAAATGCTTGATGCTAGACACAGTGGTAAAGGAGAAAATAAAAAAAAATCCAGCATTAATAATAGACATGTCAGTACTAAGTGTCTATTCTGTACTATGTATGGAAAGAGAGAAGATCATCAAGTACCAAGAGATGCAATCAAAGACCAAGATAATGTAGCCTAAAGATACAGAAACAGTCCTCATTGCTTGTGCACCACTCACCTTATTAAAAAGAACCTCCAAGCTCACCTCAATATATTGCCTGCATACATAAGTAAACCTTAAGCTTCAGAAAGAAGCTGTTTGGCACAATGCAAGTATTAAGAAGAGCACCAGCAGTAAATGTCCGAGACTGAGATCATACTCAACATATTGTAACCTGTTTTAAGAGAGGTTTTTTTCTTATCATTGTATGTGCAAGACAAACCCAATATAAATCCTGTACCTCCAGTTCTGTCAATATATTCTTTGTGATCCCAGACACACCCCCCCCTCCCCAATATTCACATAGTCCTCTAACAATGGGGAGAGAACAGGATATTTTTCCCTACCTTTCACCATACAAAAAATGTTGGTGTCATCTAAGTAACAAAACACAAATTTCCTCCACTACCAGGCACATTGTGAAATACTAAAAAATCCTGGGGGAAAAAACCCCACAATCAGCACATATGGAGCAAATCTGCCATACTACAGCAGCACGAACTCACAGGACCGCAAAAGTAACAACTCTACCTCTGGTTAGGCAACACTGCAAATTTTATACTAGGGCCTAGAACACCAACACACCTCCTGTAGGATAACACAATGAAAATGACAGCTGTAGATACCTACACAGAAACTGCATGCTAGCAGAATATCTCACCTTAGTCACACATGAAAAATGACCTCCAACACATACAATATAAGTTAAATTAAAAACAGAAACATGCAGAAAAAACCAGGAATGGCAACCTCAAGAAATCAGAATCTGCATGCAATGCAACACTGGAGCACTGGAGCACTGGAGCACTAGACATGTATTTCCTCCTAGACTAAGCCGGGCCCCAGTCATTGTTCTTGTGGGAGTGACGGCTTTTATGTTATATAACACCCCCAACGAAAAATGATAAAAGTCTCGGCAGTGCCCTTATCATATGGTATTATGTTGGGGCTATTGAGCCTTTATCGATTTCCAGTGGGAGGTAGGGAGAGGTGGGAGCAGGAGGGAGAGAGAGCAGCAGGAGGAGGAGAGGGAACAGAGAGCAAGAGAGAGGGTTGGCAAAGGGAGAAGAGAGGAGGGAGGATGGGACAAGGAGAGCAGGAGAGAATGAAAATGGGAAAGGGACATAAGATGCTGAAGAAGGGAGAAGAGGGGGATGGGGAGAGCAAGAAGGAATGGGAATAGAGAGAGAGGAGGATGCTGAAGGAGAAGGGATTGGGGATACAGGTGGGGTTCTGAAGAGAAAGAGGAAGGGGCAAGAAAGTGGAGAGGTCTGGGAGCCAGGAAGAAAGGTCTGCTCCCAAGAAAAACAACAAAGGCTCTCTAGCCCCAGCATAATATGGTATCATGTTGGGCCTATCAAGCCTTTGCTGTTTTTTTGTGGGGGTAGGTGTAGAGATAGAGATAGAGTAGGAGTAGAGATGGTGGCAGAAGGAGAAGAAAAAGCAAGAAGTGGGAGTGGGGGAAAGGAGAAGAAGGGGGCAGAAGGGAAAGGAGAAGATAGAGAAAGAAAGATTGAAGAAAAAGGAGGGATAATGGAGCAGGGTGGACAGAGACAGGGACTAAGGAGAAAGGCTGAAGGGAGAAGAGGTAGAATGCTGGTGGGAGGAAAAAGGCTGGAAGCAAGGGGGAGAAAGAAGAGGCCGGACCCCAACATAATATCCCCCCCACCAAAAAAAAATGATGACCAGGACTCTCTTCTCAGCCCCCTCATCTTTCTTCCTGCCCCAGCACCTCTCCCCTCTAGCATCCCACCTCTCTCCCCACCTCCTCTTCTTCACTTCCTCTCGCTCCCTATCTTCACTCTTGCTTGCTCTCATCCCTGCCCCATCCTCTCCCCTCTGTCCCCTTCTCTCCCCCTTGCCCCCACCACCCTCTATTTTCCAATCCTCTCGCTCACCCTCATTCACTCCCTTCCCCCTTCACTCCTACTCCCCCATCCCAGCTCTTTCATTCCCTTCCTCCACAAACCCCTCACTCACCTCTTTCACTCCCATCTCCACAATCCTTTTGCTTACCTCTTCACCTCCACCTCCCATGATCCTCTCATCTTCATTTCCCTCCATCCCTCATGGGTAGCAGGTGTGATGGAGCAATATTTCTTTGCAGCACACACCTCTTCCCCCACCCCCCTGGCACTGCTGCAATCTCCACAGTCATCCTCCTTGCTAGAGAATTGCGGCCTTGCAGGGCCCTACAAACTCTTCTTCTTCTGCGGCCGTTGGTGTCTGTCGACGTTATTCAGGCGATGGAAGCTAAGGGGGAGGAAGAGGGCCTCAGGAATTTGCAAGGCTGTGATCCTCTGACTCTTTAGGAGCGTAGAGTATAAGTGAGAGGATTGCAGCAGGGGCAGTAGCAGTGATGGCAGTGGCCGCTGGGAGGAGGATAGAGCTAATGAGGCTTCTCTTCTTTTGTTGCCAGTAGAAATATTGGGGGGACAGGGCCCCTGCTGCTCTCCCCCATTCTGACACCTGTGCTTTCTTCCTTTTTCTGAATTCACAGGGGAGAAAACTTCGCATCTTCTTTCCTCCTCCAAAATCATTATCGGTTCCTCTCACTCATTCCACCAGCACCATCTTCCCTGTGATTATCCCCTCCATCTGCCTCATTCTCAGTCTGTCGTTTTCCACTACAACTGCTCCTGCTGTCTTCAAACATGCTGTGATCACACCATTTTTCAAAAAATTCTCATTGGATCATTCCTGCCATGTTAACATTTATCTCTCCTCCCTTTCACATCCAAATTACTCCAACGTGCATTTCACCTCTGTTGTCTGTTCTCAATCCAATCCATGTTATGCTCACTGCTCGCAAGATGGCCCCATGAGCGTCTTTACTCATCCCGACACTGGCCAGATGCTGCTGCTCCATGCAGCAGAGAGATGCCGCAGATGCAACTCCTCAGACACTGGTGCCCTTGGATGATATCATTTCTGTCTGCCCTATAAAAGGGCTCTTCAGACACTCCAGCTTTGCCTCAGCAAGGTGGTCACCTGGTTCCTGCTTCTTCGTGGTTCCAGTTTGTCTTGCTCTAGTCCTGTTCCGCCTCCATTCTGTGTCTAGTCTGCAGCGCCAGCCTTGTTCTGCTTCAGTCTGCAGATCCTGCTTCAGTCTTCAGCTCCGCAAGTCTTCAGCCTGTTCCAGTAATTAGCTCTACTTCAGGCTTCAGTTCCTGCTTCAGCTTCTGCTCTATGAGCCGTCAGCCTTGCCTTTGTTTCAGTTTTCAGCCTCACTCCATTCCAGTCTTCCACCTCTCATTGTGGAAGCCAATAGTCTTGTCTCACACCATCAACCTTGCCTTTGCCAAGTCTTCAGCCTTAGCCTTGTCATCATATATACTCTTGGACTCTGTCTTAGCCTGGCCTTTGCTAAGACTCGCTCACACACATCGGTGAAAACCTTTGGGCCCAGCCTTCAAGGTTGAGTCCATTGCGCCATAGCAAGAGGGGCTCACACTCACATAGTTCACAACAGATTGCTGAGGCCATGAGCTCGGTGAACACGTCCCCACGACAGGCCATCGCTTCTTTGGCCCAACAGTTGCAGGAGCGAAAAATGGAATTGATTGGCCTCCCGTTCATGCAACAGGACCAGCAGCACTCGATCAAGTAAAGGATTCTATACAAATCCTATCTCAGCTCTGGTGAATCCCGTACTGGCATCCATCCGGACCGGGGAATCCATGATTCAGCTTCCGCCACCTTCAAGATATAGTGGCTATCCTAAAGGGTGCAGAGGATTCCTCAATGTGTGAAGATGCAGTTTGAACCTCAGCTGACCCATTTTTTTCAGACCGGTTCAAGATTACGTATATTCTCATTGTTGGATGGCCCCACTCTCACCTGGGCTTCCCCTTGTGAGAGCAAGATGATTTACTTCTCAGGGACTTGGATAACTTCACTCAACAATTTCGCCTGATCTTTGACCGGCCCAGGAGCATTTTGTCTGTTGCCACAGAACTCCTTCATATTCACTAAGGCACCCGCTCAATTGGCGAGTACCCTAGCTTCTGTACTTGGCTGTGGAGAAGATAGCCAAATCGCCATTTTTTGGCAAGGAGTATCTGAGAGAATAAAGGATGAACTAGCTGGCCAGATCCTTTCTCCATCCATAGAAACATAGAAACATAGATATGACGGCAGAAGAAGACCAAATGGCCCATCCAGTCTGCCCAGCAAGCCTTCACACTTTTTTTTTCCTCTCACAAACTTATGTTTCTCTTAGCTCTTAGTAATCTTTTTTATTCTATTCCCCTTCCACCCCCGCCATGAATGTAGAGAGCAGTGTTAGAACTGCATCTAAGTGAAATAGCTTAATTAGTTAGGGGTATTAACCACTGCAATAAGCAAGCTACACCCATGCTTATCTGTTTATCAAGACTATGTAATTCACTCCTTGTTGATTGTTGCCTGAATATAGATCCACCTTTATTCATTCCCCCCTGCCGTTGAAGCAGAGAGCCATGCTGGCTATGCATTGAAAGTGAAGTATCAGTCTTGCTCCCCTGCCGTTGAAGCAGAGAGCTATGCTGGATATGCGTGAAGTGTCAAACTTTCTCCCCTGCCGTTGAAGCAAAGAGCTATGCTAGATATGCATTGAAAGTGAAGTATCATGCATTGAAAGTGAAGTATCAGCTTATTTGGTTTGGGGTAGCAACCACCGTAACAAGCAAGCTACTCCCCGCTTTTTTGTGAATGCAAATCCTTTTTTCCACATTTCCTCATTTCCCTCAAAGCACTTATTGCCTTGGCAATTTGTATTGACATAAGATTCCAGGAACAAGTTTGTGAAAAAAAAGAGCTCCCAGCAGACTACTCTAGTGAGTCCCAGACCTCCATATCCCTCACAGCCCAGGACTGAACCACCTTAGAAGAACCCATGCAATTGGAATATACCAGTTTCTTGCTTGATGAGAAACAAAGGCGAAGATCGAAAATCGTCTGTCTCTACTTAGCTGCACAAGACCATTTTGTCTGTCAGTGTCCCATGAAACCAGAAAGCTCTGTAAAGAGAAGCCTCGTCATGAAAGTAACCTTGCACCCTCCTACTTCCTCTTCACAACTAATGATACCAGTGTGTCTAACCTACAAAAGACACTCAGTTCAGACTGAGGCTTTAATGGACTCCAGAGCCATGAGCAAATTTATCCAAGAATCATTGCTACGTCAATGTAGTTGCCCTACTATCAGCTTAACCACCCTCTGTGTCATTTCGTACATCTATGGAAAACCCCTACCTGGTCATCTGACCACAGCTTCCTTACACATTACAATGTAGATTGGGTCTCATCAAGAGGACCTCCAGTTCCTTATATTGTCTAAAACATCCAGCCCTCTAGTTCTTGGACTACTCTGGATAAGTCTCCATCATCCGTCTATTGACTGGAGCACCTTGCAGATTGACCAATGCTGTCCATCCTGCCGACAATATTGTATTATTTCACCCTTGTCTCTGGGCACTTCACTCACGGATCAGGACAAGCCTCAGTGTTCGTCCAAGCCTTCAGTCTTGAATGATCCTTCAGTTCAGTCTCAAAACCAAAGATTTCTAGATCCTGCATCTGGACCCCCGAGCCCTCAGTTGGTAAAAAAGTACCTTCATCTCCTCAGAAGCTGAAGAAAAGAGTATGGAAGAGGGGGCTTAGAGGATGAGGTACTGTTATACTCATCCCGATGCTGGCCAGGCGCTGCTGCTCCATGCGGCAGAGAGACGTCACTCCTCTGAAACTGTTCCTAGGTATGCACGATACTATATTTTTTTAAAAGGCCCGCGGAGGGAAAAGCCATGATGCCCTTGGATGATGTCATTCCTGTCTGCCCTATAAAAGGGTGACACCCCAGCTTTGCTTTAACAAGGTGGTCATCTGTTCCTGCTTTGTGGTTCAAGTTCTAGTCTTGCTCTAGTCCTGTTCCAGCCTTCATTCTGTGTCTAGTCTGCAGCACCAGCCTTGTTCTGCTTCAGTCTGCAGTTCCTGCTTCAGTCTTCAGCTCTGCAAGTCTTCAGCCTGTTCCAGTAATTAGCTCTACTTCAGGCTTCAGTTCCTGCTTCGGCTTCTGCTCCATGAGCCGTCAGCCTTGTCTCGAGCCGTCAGCCTTGTCTCAAGCCGTCTGCCTTGTCTCAATCAAGCTGTCAGCCTTGCATTTGCTTCAGTTTCCAGCCTCCGTCTGTTCTAGTCTTCAAATCAACAGCCTTGTCTCATGCCATCAGCCTTGCCTTTGCCAAGTTTTCAGCCTTAGCCTTGTCATCATATAGACTCTTGAACTCTGTTTTAGCCTGGCCCTTGCTAAGCCTCACTTACATGCTTTCAATAGAAACCTTTGGGCCCAGCTTCCGAGGTTGAGCAGATTGCGCCATGGTAAGAGGGGCTCATGTAATTCGCAACAATCCAGTTTGGCTTTTGCCCTATATATTCTGTTAAAACAGCTCTTGCCTTCCCAAAGTCTCCAGTGACCTGTTCTAAGAAGGCTGGGATGACCTATATTGAGGGACTATGGTTAATATCCAAACTTCAATAAGCATAGGAAGGCTGGATTTTTTTTTTTTTTTGTTTTACCATAGCATCACTAACCTTTGTAGGATTATTTGAAAACTTGGTAATGAGAAGGAAAGGGGCCTGGGTATTAGCTTGGATATTGGATTTCGGGAAAGCAAAAATAGCAGGGCCTGAAAGCAGAAGTGGTAGAGGCCATCATGTTGGCAGATTTTGGGCAAGCTCAGGACAGACATGGAATATGGCAAAATGGGAATCTTTTTGCCTATTGAGATTTCTTATTTATTTATCTAATTATTTGATTTATATTCCACTTTTTGGCACTTCAAAGCAAATACTGTAGGTATTCTTACTTTGCACTGAAGCTGTTCTGCATCTCTAGTAAAACCTCCTTTCTCTTGCAATCTTTAAACCTAACAGGCAGGTAGCAGCCTAACTCCTACTGTATTCTGCAATTTCCTGCAGCTAGGATTTACAGATTAACTTGCATGTGCCCCAAAGTGAGACTTAGAATGCATACTTCCCAGTTTCCAAAGATGGAATAATGTTGCAACATTCTGCCTTGCTATTGGTCAGGAAGCTGGTGCCTTAGGCGTTCATTGGTTGTGTAGTACCAGCTCCAGAGTTACCCAACCCAGAATTTGCCAGAACTCTCCAGTCATGACTGGGAGTGCAGAAACATGAGATCTGTGCCAAGGCCCTGTCCTACCTTTACCCATCCTCATGAGGACAGCCTTTCCTGAACCTCCTTAGGAACTGATACGTATAGTGAAAATTATCTAGTTAGCATTTATTGTATGAATCCTTGTTTTTTTTTTACCAGTTGCTGTTAGCAAATTACATCTTTTTTTCTGTTCACTGTTCTGGTTATTTGTTAATAAACTCTTTAGTTTGTTGGCTCTGTCCTGTGACTGATTAATGATCTAAGTATTTTTCTGCATTTGATCTGTAGATGCATTTCTAGGATCTGTGTGACCCTTGAGTTATTTGGGGGTCTCAGTTTCCCTAGAAACCACCAGGAAATAGCTTATTGGCAAGGTACTTGCCCAAAGACAAATGGGAAGTGGTGGGTGGGAGGCTGACAGAGTAGGGACATGGTTCGCAGGTGCAGATGGGCCTGAATTTTGCTTGGCATGACCCTTCAAGTGTCCACAGAGTTAACTTAGAATATGTATTACATGTAGTGCTTCAATATTACATGACATAGAGATAGTGGCAGGAAAGTAGTTGAGATTGAGAAGGTAGGTACAAGACTTGGGGGTGGGTGGGGGATAGTTGGTATTGGGTTGCATAAGGAATTTTGCATGTGAGCTACCTAAATTGGATGAATCTCCACTGATCAGAACCGAATGAACCATTTTGGTTTTTACCTGCTGTCATTTACTTTGTTACTATGTGCCCTGTCATGAGATAGTTTGCTATTTTTCTTCAATAGTAACACCTCCTATTACCTATTTAAATTTGTGAGACAGAAAGCTGAACTGAACCCTAATGTGTGCACACACATCTTTCCCATAATTTAAGTAGAGTTATCTGGTTGATATCCATGAGTGTAGTGCACACAACTCAACAGCAGTCAGTACTTGGCAGAAGAAAGCTGATCCAAAGTGAATTATGTATTATGTGATTACACACAGAGTTTGCTTTTTTTTTCCAGTCTTGGTTATATCATTTTCAGAGACAGATCTATGCAAAAAGCAGCGTTAAGATAGCCAGGCCATCAATTTAAATAATCATGGAAAATTTAAAGATATGTGAAATTTGGAAACCACAAGGTGTGATTATGTCCATTGATTTACTGTCATGAATGTGCTAATACTTTACTTGACAGGTTCAAGACCTTACCTAAGTCATTAAATCAATTTTGTGCTTTTTAAGGAACTGTTTAATATTATTACTTTCAGGAATGCTCTATAAGTGGAAAATCATATTGTACTTGTGACCTGGATTGGCTACTGTCAGAGACAGGATGCTGAGCTCAATGGACCTTGGTCTGACCTAGCATGGCAATTCTTTATGTTCTTAACCAATCAACAGTTGTTGGGTTTTTTTTAATAAAAAAGTTTTAGATTCATGTCAAAATTTAATAAAGGTTTCTCTGAAAGTGAATAAATCATACTTTAATTGAGTGGGGTTGTTTGTTTTTTTTTAATTTCCAGTGCTGACCAGGGAATTTGAAAATGTTAACAGATGTAGAGAAAGTATAAAAAATTGTCTCCAGCACACACACAAGGACACATGCGTGTGGGAAACATGAAGAAGACTATTAAATAGCCTAAAGTATGAAGACCATTTTCATATTTACCACTATAAAGATGCCTATTAAAACTTTTCTTTTGTTCTTCCAGTGTTTCTCTGGTAACACATCTGGTGGGGTAACTAAATTTTTCTGTCTTGAAAATACAAACAGCAAACAATGCTTCACGTGCCAGTATATAATATGTGAAATGCAGATGTGCAATAAGTTCATCATCCTCTCCTTCCCCCGGCTAGAATATCACTGTTGTTTTTCACGCTTATGTATTCACTATATTGAAAGCGATTTTGGGTGGAAAAAGTTAACATTTTTCTGAGGCAGAGGATGATCTAAATGTTCAGTTTTGTCGGTACTTTTTTTTTTTCTTTTTATAGAAAAAAGATGTTGGTAGTCAGATACAGAGATGTCCTCAGTAGCATCGCAAATACTTCACCAGCTCCTAGAACACAAAACACTTCCTACTGGGAAAACAAAATAAGCAGGGTTGCTATGGACCCCAATACCCAACAAGAATATCTCACTTCATTTAGACACGCAGATGCTCACCAAGTAAGTGACTACAAATTAAAAATAGAAATGTGCAGACAAAAACTGAAATATAAATCAAAAGACAGACAGACTTTACATGCAGTGCAACATTGGAGAAATAGAAACAGAAATGCCTCTTCTCATGTACTATGCAAAATACAAAGATACTAGAGATGGTCATGCCCCAAGCTGACATATTCCAATCATTAACTTGAAAATAAAATGTTTTTTGCTACATTTGTCATCTGGACGTTTTAAGCCTTAAAGTAACACCCCCTCCCATATGAATGACGGCAGGAGCTTGGTGGCCCCAACATAACCCCGCCCCCCCTCCAACACACACACATATACACACAAAAACAATGATAGAGGCTCAGTAGCACCCCACCCCCTCATCCTCCTCCCCCCCCCCCCCCCACATACACTCTCTCCCCCACTATCCTCTGCCTAGCATCAGTATTTTCTCCCCCAGGCCTTTGTGCTGTGTTCCCTGCATCTCATCTTCTCTCCCTTCATCTCTTTGCTCTGTAATCGCCTTTCTCTCGCCCCTCTGCCCACCAATAATATCTTTCTCTGGACTCAGCATTCTCCTTTTAAGAACATAAAAGCATAAGAACATGGGCCTTGCCATACTGGGTCAAACCAAAGGTCCATCAAGCCCAATATCCTGTTTCCAACAGCGGCCAATCCAGGGCATAAGTACCTGGCAGGATCCCAAGAGATAGATAGATACCAAGCTGCTTATCCCAAGAATAAGCAGTGGATTTCTGTAACTCCCCCTTAATATTGGTTTATGGACTTTTTCTCCAGGAGCTTCTCCAAACCTTTTTTAAACACATCCTCTGGCAATGAATTCCAGAGCTTAATTATGCGCTCAGTAAAAAATATTTTCTCTTATTAGTTTTAAATGTATCACCTAGTAACTTCATTTTGTGTCTCCTAGCCTTCATACTTTTTGAAAGCATAAACAGTCGATTAACGTTTACTTGTTCCATTCTACACATTAAATAAACCTCTATCATATCTCCCCTCAGCCCTCTCTTCTCCAAGCTGAAGGGTTCTAACTACTTTTGCCTTTCCTCATAGGGGAATCGTTCCATTCCCTTTATCATTTTGGTTGCCCTTCTATGTAACTTTTCTATTCTTCTATATCTTTTTTGATATGTGGTGACCAGTATGGCACACCTCAAGATGAGGTTGCACCATAGAGTGATACTCTGTTCTAATTTCCATTCCTTTCCTGATAATTCCTAGCATTCTATTTGCTTTCTTGGCTGCTGCTGTACACTGAGCAGTTCTGGTCACCACATCTCAAAAATGATACAGCAGAATTAGAAAAGGTACAGAAAAGGGCGACCAAAATGATAAAGGGGATAGAATGATTCCCCTATGAGGAAAGGCTAAAGAGGTTAGGACTTCATCTTGGAGAAGAGACTGCTGAGGGGGGATATGATAGAGGTCTATAAAATAATGAATGGAATGGAATGAGTAAACATTAATCAGTTGTTTACTCATTCAAAAAGTAGAAAGACCAGGAGACCCACAATGAAGTTACTAGGTAATACATGTAAAACTAATAATAGAAAATATTTTTTTACTCAATGCATAATTAATCTCTAGAATTCATTGCCAGAGTACATGTTGGATTCGTGGACCCTTGAGCCAATCGGAACCGAAGGGTGAACTGCTGCAAGGTAGCAGCAGAGGCCCCGACTGGGAGGCGGCAAGGACGGAGATGTGGCTGGACCGAAGAAGACCCTGGGACGCCCTTTGCGACCAAGGGCTAGGCAAGGAAGAAGGGAACGAATGGAGCTGACACTGTGGTAAGGAAGTCTTCGCCCTGGAAGCCGAACCTCCCCCGAGAGGAGCTCGTAGGAGTCCGGCCACTGGGACTTAGGAGATTCACCCTGGAAGCCGGAGTCCCCCCAGGAGGAGCCCGTAGGGACCCGGCCGCTGGGAATTAGGAGTGCCCGCGGGGGCGGAGTCAGACGGGATCCAAGGTCGAGTGCCAGAGGGTCGTTGCTCACCAGTCCGGAGTCAAGTGCCAGAGAGTCGCCGCTTGCCAGTCCAAAGTCAGAAGCCAGGGGATCACCGTGAGCCAAACCGGGGTCAGAAGCCAGGGAATCGTCGTAAGCCAGTCCAGAGTCAAGAGCCAGGGAATACCGTCAGCCAATCCGGGATCAGGAATCGGGAAGACCAGGAAAACACAGGATGCTGCAACTGGAGACAGGAAACCTGGGAACCTCGTTGCAAGGCGAGGAGCAGATCTCGTTGCAGGGTTTAAATACCCTGAGGGCGTCTGACGTCATCAGGGGGCTGTGCTGCATTTTCCCGCGATGGCCCCTTTAAGAGCCGGGGCCTGCCGCGCGCGCGTGTCTAGGGGGCGGAGCTAGCCGCAGCAGGACACCGGCTGCTCCGACGCAGCGAAAACATGGTAGCAGGGGAAGCTGCAGGCCCGGGCAAGGTGGACAGGCGCCGGGCCTGCGGCGGCCGAGGTCCCCGGAGGTCCGGGGAACGCGGGCTCGACCCGGAAACGCGACGAGGTAGGTGGCGATTCCGGGGGCGGCCCGGAATCGCAACAGTACCCCCCCTCCTACGCCCCCTCCCGGGGGGCCGCGGCTTATCTGGATGCGTGGAGTGAAACAGGCAAAGAAGGTCTTTATCCAGAATATGGGAAGAGGGCTCCCAGGAGTTCTCCTCTGGACCGTATCCCTCCCATGACAGAAGGTATTCCCACCGATGACGACGGACCCGCACATCCAACACCTCTTTAACCGTGTATGTGGCCCCGGGGTCGGAAGCGACAGTAGTGGGCTCCGGAGGCAGGGGTCGAAAGCGAGAGAGGACCACCGGCTTGAGGAGGGAGACGTGGAAGACGTCATGTATCCGAAGGGTAGAGGAAAGAGGTAAGCGGTAGGAAACCGCGCCAACACGTTCTGCTACCCGGAAAGGTCCAATGTAGCGAGGCACTAGCCTCATGGAAGGGATCCGAAGCTGGATATTCTTGGTACTGAGCCATACCTTGGTTCCGGGCAGAAACACTGGGGCAGGTCGCCGAGACCGATCCGCGTAGGCCTTGAACCGAGCGGCGGTGCGGTGAAGCTTCTCCTGCGTGGCATGCCAAAGTCTGTGGATCTGGCTGGCCGTCAGTTGCGCCGCCGGTGAGGAGACCGGTACCGGTAATGGTAGGGGAGGCTTGGGAACCTTCCCATATACCAACTGGAAAGGAGACTGTAGCGTGGCAGAGTGTCGATGGCGATTATAAGAGAACTCGGCCCAGGGGAGGAGAGCCACCCAGTTGTCCTGCTGCTCCCCTACAAAGGCTCGGAGGAATGTTTTCAGGGTTCGGTTAGTGCGTTCCACTTGGCCATTGCTCTGGGGATGAAACACCGTGGTGAAATCTAGCTGAACGCCAAATTTCCTGCAGAGCGCCCGCCAGTATTTTGCCGTAAATTGGGGTCCTCAGTCCGAGGCAATGTGTAGAGGCAAACCATGCAGTCGGAAGATATGCTGGATGAATAGTTCAGCTAACTCAGGAGCCGTGGGTAACTTGGCAAGTGGCACAAAATGAGCCATCTTCGAGAAGCGGTCAATGGTGACCCACACTAACGTCTTGCCCTGGGACGGGGGCAGCTCTACCACGAAATCCGTGGAGATGTGCGTCCATGGCTCCGTGGGTACAGGAAGTGGCTGGAGGAGACCCCAGGGATGACCTGGTAGCGGCTTCTGCTGGGCGCACGTGGGGCAAGACTGGACATACAGGCGAACGTCCTCTTTTACCCTTGGCCACCAGTAGAACTCGGTTAGTAGTTCGAGAGTCCGGGCGATCCCGGGATGGCCAGCCGTCAGCGAGTCGTGCGCCCAAGCTAGGACCCTTTTTCTCGAGCGGAGAGGAACTACCGTCCTTCCCGTGGGCACCAGTTCGGTGGCAGACAATTGGACCTTCGCTGGGTCCAGAATGTACTGAGGGGTTTCTGAGGTGTCTTCAATTTCTGTAGTGCGTGAGAGGGCGTCAGCCCTAATATTCTTGGCCGCCGGTCGGTACCGAAGGGAGAAGTTAAACTGACTGAAAAAGAGGGACCAGCGTGCCTGCCGGGGATTGAGCCTTTGTGCTTGAGATAAGTACGCCAAATTCTTGTGGTCGGTATACACTACGATTGGATGTTGGGCCCCCTCCAACCACTGGTGCCATTCTTCAAAGGCCAGCTTGATGGCCAGTAGTTCCTTGTCCCCTATGCCGTAGTTCCTTTCAGCAGGCGAAAATTTACGGGAGAAGTAGGAACATGGCCGCGCTTTCCCGTCTTTGGAGATCTGGGATAGGACGGCCCCCACTGCCACACTGGAGGCATCCACCTCTACTATGAATGGGCGTTCGGGATCCGGGTGCTGGAGACAGGTGTCTTGAAGGAAGGCTTCCTTAAGGGCCTGGAAGGCCTGCACGGCGGTTGGGGTCCAGTTTCGGGCATCGGCGCCCTTGCGTGTGAGGGCTGTTAGAGGGGCCACCAAGGTGGAGTATTGTGGAATGAAGTGACGGTAAAAGTTGGCGAAGCCTAAGAAACGCTGGAGTGCTTTTATTCCCATCGGCTGTGGCCAATTCTGGATAGCGGCAACCTTATCGGGGTCCATGCGGAAGCCAGTCGAGGAGATGATGTATCCCAGGAAGGGCAAGGATTCCTCTTCGAACTGGCATTTCTCCAGCTTGGCATACAGTCGGTTCTCTCTCAACTTCTGCAAAACTTGGCGCACATGTTGGCGATGTTCCTCAAGGTCCCGGGAGAAAAGTAACACGTCGTCTAGGTAGACAATGACTGAGGTGTACAGGAGGTCGCGCAGCACCTCGTTCATTAAATTTTGGAATACGGCTGGGGCGTTGCAGAGACCGAATGGCATGACGAGGTACTCGTAATGACCGTCCCTGGTGTTAAAGGCGGTCTTCCACTCGTCTCCCGGCCGAATACGTACGAGGTTGTACGCCCCTCTAAGGTCCAGCTTGGTGAAGATGCGGGCCCCCTGCAGCTGATCTAGGAGTTCCGGAATCAAGGGCAATGGATAGCGATCTCGTCGGGTAATCTGGTTCAGGCCCCGGTAATCGATACAGGGCCGAAGAGATCCATCCTTTTTGGCCACAAAGAAGAAACCGGCTCCTGCGGGGGACTTGGATGGTCTTATAAACCCTCGGTCTAGGTTCTCCTTAATGTAGGCAGACATGGCCTTGGTCTCGGGCAGGGACAGAGGATAAACTCTACCGCGAGGAGGCGTGGTGTCCGGCAGTAAGTCGATCGCACAATCGAAAGGGCGATGCTCAGGTAGTAACTCAGCCCTCTCTTTAGAGAAGACGTCCCGGAAGGCCTGGTACGGTGGTGGCACTGTCAGCGGGGCTGCCAGAAGTGGGAGCGTCTGAAGCGGACGAGCAGGGAGACAGCTGTGGGAGCAGGCTGGTCCCCAAGACGTGATCTGAAGCGAGTGCCAGTCTATCACTGGCGAGTGTTTCCTTAGCCAGGGCAGTCCGAGGATGAGCGGGTGAATGGATCTCTCGAGGATGAGGAAAGAGATCTCTTCCTTATGAAGAAGCCCGACCTGAAGCTGGAGAGGACTTGTCCGAGTAGTGATGGAACCTGGAAGAGGAACCCCTTGGATGGATGATACCCGCAGCGGTGGTTCCTGAGGCAGGACCTCAAGTTCAGTTGTTGCACTAGATCACGGAGGATAAAATTCCCCCCGGACCCGGAGTCGAGCAGTGCCAGGGTGTCAAACCCTCCTCCAGAAAGACAGAGTTTCGCCGGAATGGTGCATGGGGAGTTCGGAGAGGTACTGCCTAGAATCAACCCCCCACTAGACTCTAGGTTCTGGCGTTTCCCGGGCGCTCCGTGCAGCGAGCCAGAAAATGCCCTTTACCACCGCAATAGAGACATAACCCCTGCGAGCGTCGACGTCTTCGTTCTTCGGCCGAGAGAGGGCCTCGGCCCAATTGCATGGGTTCTTCAGGCGAAAGGGCAGCTGCCGCAGGAGGTGAAGCTCGGACCCGAGGTGGCGTGGTTCGACGAGCGGCCGGCCCCTGGACGGGCCTTCGTTCCCGGAAGCGACGCTGGATGCGTCGGTCCACTCGTCCAGCCAGTTCTACGAGCTCTTGGAGGTCATCCGGAAGATCCCGAGCCGCAAGTTCGTCCTGGAGCCGTGGGGAAAGACCCTCCAGGAATATCCCATGCAGGCTGTCCTCCCCCCATGCCAATTCGGTGGCAAGGGTCTGGAACTCCATCGCGTATTCCTCTAGGGGGCGATTACCTTGTCTCAGCTGGAGGAGTTCCGAGGCAGCTGTAGAGGCACGAGACGGTTCGTCAAAAATCCTCCGGAAAGCCTTGATGAACTGCACGAGGTTATTCAGTCGGGAGTCTTGGCGCTCCCAGAAGGAAGAAGCCCAAGCCAGAGGTCTCCCATCCAGGAGAGAAATAATGTAATAATGTAGGTCGTCTTGACCCGGTCCGTAGAGAACTGTGCAGGCAGAAGGTCGAAGCGGATGTAGCATTGGTTGAGGAATCCCCGACACGCCTTCGGACCTCCAGAATACCGTGGCGGGGATGGCATCTGTACTGGGACAGGGGAACCCACGTTGACCTGAGACGAGGATGCGGAGGGACGAGCAGCGGAGGCCCCTTCCACACGATCCGCCAGGCGTTGAACGGTCGACATCAAGGTATCAAGACAGGACTGTTGTTGCTGCAGCTTCTGGGCTATGCCTGGAATAGCCTTGAGGCCGGCAAGGTCCGCCGGGTCCATGGCCTTGCAATCTGTTGGATTCGTGGACCCTTGAGCCGATCGGAACCGAAGGGTGAACTGCTGCAAGGTAGCAGCAGAGGCCCCGACCGGGAGGCGGCAAGGACGGAGATGTGGCTGGACCGAAGAAGACCCTGGGACGCCCTTTGCGACCAAGGGCTAGGCAAGGAAGAAGGGAACGGATGGAGCTGACACTGTGGTAAGGAAGTCTTCGCCCTGGAAGCCGAACCTCCCCCGACAGGAGCTCGTAGGAGTCCAGCCGCTGGGACTTAGGAGATTCACCCTGGAAGCCGGAGTCCCCCCAGGAGGAGCCCGTAGGGACCCGGCCGCTGGGACTTAGGAGTGCCCGCGGGGGCGGAGTCGACGGGATCCAAGGTCGAGTGCCAGAGGGTCGTTGCTCACCAGTCCGGAGTCAAGTGCCAGAGAGTCGCCGCTTGCCAGTCCAGAGTCGAGTGGCTGAGAGTCGTCGCTTGCCAGTCCAAAGTCAGAAGCCAGGGGATCACCGTGAGCCAAACCGGGGTCAGAAGCCAGGGAATCGTCGTAAGCCAGTCCAGAGTCAAGAGCCAGGGAATACCGTCAGCCAATCCGGGATCAGGAATCGGGAAGACCAGGAAAACACAGGATGCTGCAACTGGAGACAGGAAACCTGGGAACCTCGTTGCAAGGCGAGGAGCAGATCTCGTTGCAGGGTTTAAATACCCTGAGGGTGTCTGACGTCATCAGGGGGCTGTGCTGCATTTTCCCGCGCTGGCCCCTTTAAGAGCCGGGGCCTGCCGCGCACGCGCGCGTCTAGGGGGCGGAGCTAGCTGCAGCAGGACGCCGGCTGCTCCGACGCAGCGAAAACGTGGTAGCAGGGGAAGCTGCAGGCCCGGGCAAGGTGGACGGGCGCCGGGCCTGCGGCGGCCGAGGTCCCCGGAGGTCCGGGGAATGCGGGCTCGACCCGGAAACGCGACGAGGTAGGTGGCGATTCCGGGGGCGGCCCGGAATCGCAACAGTACATGGTGAAAACTTTTAGTGTAGCTACATTTAAAAACAATTTGGACAAGTTCCTGGAGGAAAAGTGCATAAACCATTATTAAGGTGGAATTGCAAATATCCACTGTTTATTCTTGGGATAAGCAGCTTGAACTATTTACTCTTTGGGATCCTGCCTGGTACTTGTGACCTGGATTGGCCACTGTTGGAAACAGGATGGGCTTGATGGACCCTTGGTCTGACCCAGTACGGAAAGCCTATGTTCTTATGATTTTGTCAAATGCTTTCTGGAAATCCAGATACTCTATATCAACTGGCTCACCTTTATCCATATTTTTTATGCCCTCAAAAAAATGTAACAAAATGGTAAGCAAAACTTCCCTTTGCTAAATCCATGTTGGCTTTATTCCATTAAACTATGCCTATCTATATGTTAAGTAATGTTGTTTTTATGATAGTTTCTACCATTCTGCCTGGCACAGACATCAGACTTACTGGTCTGTAGTTTCCTGGATCACCCCTTGATCCCTTTTTTCAAAATTAGTGTTACAATGGCAACCCTCCAATCTTTAGTATCATAGCTGATTTTAATGATAGGCCTGATTGACAAACTGAAGAGTAGTAAATCACCTGGACCGGATGGTATACACCCCAGAGTTCTGAAGGAACTAAAAAATGAAATTTCAGACCTATTAGTAAAAATTTGTAACTTATCATTAAAATCATCCATTGTACCTGAAGACTGGAGGATAGCAAATGTAACCCCAATATTTAAAAAGGGCTCCAGGGGCGATCCGGGAAACTACAGACCGGTTAGCCTGACTTCAGTACCAGGAAAAATAGTGGAAAGTGTTCTAAACATCAAAATCACAGAACATATAGAAAGACATGGTTTAATGGAACAAAGTCAGCATGGCTTTACCTAAGGCAAGTCTTGCCTCACAAACCTGCTTCACTTTATTGAAGAAGTTAATAAACATGTGGATAAAGGTGAACCGGTAGATATAGTATACTTGGATTTTCAGAAGGCGTTTGACAAAGTTCCTCATGAGAGGCTTCTAGGAAAAGTAAAAAGTCATGGGATAGGTGGCGATGTCCTTTCGTGGATTGCAAACTGGCTAAAAGACAGGAAACAGAGAGTAGGATTAAATGGGCAATTTTCTCAGTGGAAGGGAGTGGACAGTGGAGTGCCTCAGGGATCTGTATTGGGACCCTTACTGTTCAATATATTTATAAATGATCTGGAAAGAAATACGACGAGTGAGATAATCAAATTTGCAGATGACACAAAATTGTTCAGAGTAGTTAAATCACAAGCAGATTGTGATAAATTGCAGGAAGACCTTGTGAGACTGGAAAATTGGGCATCCAAATGGCAGATGAAATTTAATGTGGATAAGTGCAAGGTGATGCATATAGGGAAAAATAACCCATGCTATAATTACACGATGTTGGGTTCCATATTAGGTGCTACCAAGAAAGAGATCTAGGGGTCATAGTGGATAACACATTGAAATCGTCGGTTCAGTGTGCTGCGGCAGTCAAAAAAGCAAACAGAATGTTGGGAATTATTAGAAAAGGAATGATGAATAAAACGGAAAATGTCATAATGCCTCTGTATCGCTCCATGGTGAGACCGCACCTTGAATACTGTGTACAATTCTGGTCGCCGCATCTCAAAAAAGATATAATTGCGATGGAGAAGGTACAGAGAAGGGCTACCAAAATGATAAGGGGAATGGAACAACTCCCCTATGAGGAAAGACTAAAGAGGTTAGGACTTTTCAGCTTGGAGAAGAGACGACTGAGGGGGGATATGATAGAGGTGTTTAAAATCATGAGAGGTCTAGAACGGGTAGATGTGAATCGGTTATTTACTCTTTCGGATAGTAGAAAGACTAGGGGACACTCCATGAAGTTAGCATGGGGCACATTTAAAACTAATCGGAGAAAGTTCTTTTTTACTCAACGCACAATTAAACTCTGGAATTTGTTGCCAGAGAATGTGGTTCGTGCAGTTAGTATAGTTGTGTTTAAAAAAGGATTGGATAAGTTCTTGGAGGAGAAGTCCATTACCTGCTATTAAGTTCACTTAGAGAATAGCCACTGCCATTAGCAATGGTTACATGGAATAGACTTAGTTTTTGGGTACTTGCCAGGTTCTTATGGCCTGGATTGGCCACTGTTGGAAACAGGATGCTGGGCTTGATGGACCCTTGGTCTGACCCAGTATGGCATTTTCTTATGTTCTTATGTTCTTATAGCTTACAGATTAATAACAGTAGGTCTGAAATTTAATTTTTCAGTTCTTCAGCACTCTGGATGTATACCATCTGGTCCAGGTGATTTACTACTCTTTAATTTGTCAATTTACCCTACTGTATCTTCCAGGTTCACTGAGATTTGTTTCAGTTCCTCTGAATCGTCACTTTCAATAATTCTTCTGGCATGGGTATCTGCTTACATCTTCCTCAATAAAGACTGAAGCAAAGGGAAGATAAAGGCCATGCAGAAAGACTAAATGAATTCTTTGTTTCCGTGTTTACTAATGAGGATGTTGGGGAGATACCAGTTCCGGAGATGGTTTTCAAGGGTGATGAGTCAGACGAACTGAACCAAATCACTGTGAACTGGGAAGATGTAGTAGGCCAGATTGACAAACTAAAGAGTAGCAAACCACCTGGACCAGATGGTATGCATCCTAGAGTACTGAAGGAACTAAAAAATGAAATTTCTGATCTATTAGTTAAAATTTGTAACCTATCATTAAAATCATCCATTGTACCTGAAGACTGGAGGGTGGCCAATGTAACCCCAATATTTAAAAAGGGCTCCAGGGGTGATCTGGGTAACTATAGACCAGTGAGCCTGACTTCAGTGCTGGGAAAAATAGTGGAAACTATTCTAAAGATTAAATCGTAGAGCATATAGAAAGACATGGTTTAATGGAACACAGTCAACATGGATTTACCCAAGGGAAGTCTTGCCTAACAAATCTGCTTCATTTTTTTGAAGGGGTTAATAAACAGGTGGATAAAGGTGAACCGGTAGATGGAGTGTATTTGGATTTTCAGAAGGCATTTGACAAAGTCCCTCATGAGAGGCTTCTAAGAAAACTAAAAAGTCATGGGATGGGAGATGATGTCCTTTCGTGGATTACAAACTGGTTAAAAGACAGAAAACAGAGAGTAGGATTAAATGGTCAAATTTCTCAGTGGAAAAGGGTAAAAAGTGGAGTGCCTCATGGATCTGTACTTGGACCGGTGCTTTTCAATATATTTATAAATGATCTGGAAAGGAATACGAGTGAGGTTATCAAATTTGCGGACGATACAAAATTATTCAGAGTAGTTAAATCACTGTGTTGCTAATTTTGTTAGCCTCTCTAGTTTCTGTTAGCATTTCCTCATCTGTCTATTCATTCTGGCCAGGTAGACGGTAGTATATGCCACTGATATTCTATTTCCCTTCTCACATGGTATTTCTATCCATAAAGATTCTACAGCACATTTTGTTTCTTGCAGAACTTTTATCCTGTTTGACTCTATGCCCTCTAACATACAGCATCACCCTTCCCCAATTTGATCCATCCTATTATTTCAATATAATTTGTACCCTGTTATCACATTGTCCCATTGGTTATCCTCCTTCCACCAGGTCTCTGAGATGTCAATTATTATCTACCCCTTCATCTAGTGCTATACACTAACTCTCCCATCTTATTTTTTAGACTTCTAACATTTGTATACAGATCTTCAACGTATGCTGGCCCGACACTAAAGCCGGTTCTGATGCGGCTCCTCCTCTCGCCTGCAGGCTTTTCCCTAAGGCCAGTGCCCTCTCTCAGGTCATGCTCACATCCCATCCCCATCATTTTTATGATTATGTGTGTTCCCTTATGTTCACCGCCTAGGCCTTTTTTGTGTTGGGTGATACATTTGCATTTATTAAAATTTGTGTAAGGTAATCAATGTCCAGGTGATGTCATGGTCTGTACAATGAGTGTCCTTTCTCTAGCTCCGTGTGGGTGCTGAACTCAGGGTTCCTGGGGATGTCCTAACTCCCTCAAAGTGAAAGCCTCGTGGTCTCCTACTCCTGAAGGGTCCCAGATGGGAAGGGGTCCCCTTAGATTGTCTCAGTCCTACCTGGATTCAGATGATTTCACACAGTGACCCAACCTGCATCTGTGTCCCATTCAAAGGTTCTGTTGAGGGTCTTCACTGAAGTTCCTCGGTTTCTTATTGGGGAATTTTCCTTCTTCTGCTGGGCCTCCCAGAAGGGAAGGTATTATATCACTCCCAGTGAGAGAAGGGGTAAAATGACAACCTCCCCTCACTTTCAATAGGGTAACTCACTGACTGTTTCAATATCTTCTGAGCCCACTGTCCCTGCAACTCCTTCTCTGCTCCTGAAGAGTGCCGACAGGGCTTAGTGATCCGGCCTCTGGATCTAGGGGGGAAATCTTTCCTCCAGGCTGTAAACCAGGCAAAGTAATCCTTACTACAGTCCAAATCCTTACACGCTCTCTTGATTTTATCTCTATTGATACCTAGCCTGGCCAGGAGGAGTGCACAGGCTGGTGTTTTCCCAAAGTATCTGGGTGAAGCTGTAGGCAGGGATTAGGGCTCACTCTCCCCTCGAGTCCTCCTGAATCTAGCCCTACTCCCCTTGTAGTAGCAGGATCTACCCATTCAGCTACGTCATAGAGGAGGAGCTGCAAAATGGTATTCTCTCTAGCTAGTTGTTTTTCTACAGGCACTAGTAGGTAACATCTAGTGATCAACCCGTAGAGGTGCCACAAAGGGGTAAGATGTACTCAGGTAGGTAAGGGTGTGGCAGTGAGGTTGTTTTTGGGAGAAGTGAAGAGGGGCAGTAGGAGGGGCCCAGGCCAGGGCTAGTGGCTGCTTAATGGAAAAGCAAACAAAATGAAAAACAAGCCAATTTTAAATCATTTTTCTTTCATTTTCCAAAGAAAATGAAACAAAACAAGAAATTCTATTCAAATTTCTTGTTTTGTTTCAAACAAACCCCTCTGAAAACTATAGCCTTTTGTGATCCTTGAGAATCAAAGTTGATGAACTAATATGAGACTTTATTTAAATCACAGTTTTTCCAGTTTAATTGAATGAGATCTTGGATCTTTGTCGTAAAATCTACACTCACCAGGAAATAGTCATGCTCACAGACCAACTCAAGGGGCGAGGTGGCACCTCTCTGCTTTGGTGTCCAGGGCAGTTGCACCCTTGAAACAGCACCCGATACTCAGGTGTTTTGGCAGGGTGCCTGTAGACGTAATCCTGAAGATTCCCAACTTAATTTCTAATCTATTCTCTTTAATAGTTTTCCTGTATACTTGTGTTAATGTATTCTGCCTTGAGGCGACTGTTTTAATGTATTTCCGCCCCGGAAGCGACTGCTCAGTTCCTTGTAAACCGGTGCGATATGTATTCTTTACAGAAACGTCGGTATATAAAAATTAAAAATAAATAAATAAATAAATAAATAATCTGATTGTTATGTTTGGTGGCTCACACAGGACTGCCCTGCAAGCCACTGCACCCACTCTCACTGCTGACCGACGCTGCTGGAGGCCTCCTTTCATGGCAGATGGCCACGCCCACCTGCTAAAAACGCTGCTGATGCTGCCAGGCTACCGCCCTTCCCTTAAGCTCGCATAGCATATTCCCTGCGGCAAAAAAAAAAACCCCTGAGCGGTGCCTCCCGATGACGTCAGCCCGACCAGGCTATTTAAGCAAGCATTACATCGCCTCAGCAATGGGTCTCCTGCCTTGAAGAACGTGTTGCTTGTACGTTCCTGGTTTCTGTTCTCCTGCGTTCTTGAATCCAGCCTTGCCTCATCCAGCCTGGCCTTCTCCAGCCCTGCCCTGTCCAGCCTTGTCCTTTTTTGTCTTCGTCCACCCTTTGCTTGACTCTCCGGATCGTGAGCTCCTGCTTGGATCTGACCACAATTGCCTGCCCGCTGGACCTGACCCCTCTTGCTAGCTGCCTGATCCTGAACTTGGTCTTTTTCTGACCCCCAAGTTTTCTTCACCGCCCCAGAGACCTGCCTAAGTCCTGCTGACCACCAGAACCTAAGGGCTCAACCTGCAGGGGGAGGCGACTGGTATAGGTGAAGCTCCAGACTGTCCCGCTGTCAGACACATTCGCCAGCTGCCAGTGCAGGACTTGTGGGTTCACCCTCTAGGCTGCCTCAACAATGCTGCAGCACAAAAGGGCTCGCACACCCACTACCTTTTCACACTGTTAACAAATCTTAAATCCTGCTCTGATTTCTCTGATGTACCTCCACAGGATTTATACCAAACAGTACACCAAACAGTACGTAAGCAAGTGGCTTAGGCAGTGGCATAAATTCAAATTAAGGACCTCAAGGAACAATTTTGAAAAGAGCCTCTGGAGTGGAGAGGTGGGGGGGGGAGGGGAGGGGCAGGAGTTTACCTCAGAAGATCCAGGAGTGGTTGCAAGTAGAGATGTGAATCGGAACCGGAATCGGTTCGGTTCCGGTTCCGATTCAAATCGTGCATTTTGTTTCGTCCGGCCCAATCGTTTTTTTTTTTTTAATCGGCTGCGCCCGATCCGATAAACAAAAAACCCACCCCGACTCTTTAAAACCGCTCTCTTAGCCTCCACCATCTTCCCGACCCCCCCAAAAACATTTTAAAATTACCTGGTGGTCCAGCGGGGGTCCCGGGAGCATTCTCTCGCGCTCGAGCTGGCGCGGGCCGTCCAGTGCTCCTACCATGTGACAGGGGCCGGCCAATGGCACGGTTACCCTGTCACATGGTAAGGGCAAAGGGCCATTGGTGCCATTTTGATTAGTGGCAGCCGACGGCCCGAGAGCAGGAGATCGCTCCTGGGGCCCACTGGACCACCAGGTAATTTTAAAACGTTTTGGGGGGGGGGGGTTGGGAGGGTGGTGGAGGCTAAGAGAGCGGTTTTAAAGGGTCGGGGTGGGTTTTTAGGTTGTGTCCTAACTCCCGTTAGTGTGCACTAACCCGATTAACGATTTTTTTCACGATAAATTGGTGGAATTTCTATTGTATCGCACTCTTTAACGATTAATGATGATTTAAAAACTATCGGATGATATTTTAAATCGTCAAAAAATGATTCACATCCCTAGTTGCAAGAAGGACCCCCTTCTTCCTTGGGCTTTCCTGGCACTGCAGGAGCTGTTTGGGTGGAATTTATACTGCTGGGCTTAGGATATGCTAGCAATCTCTGCTGATATCCATTCTAGGCCAACAGAGATGGTAGAAATGAATCAGCTGTTTGGATCCATTGTAGGAGGGACAGCAATACATGAAGCACTCCAGTTTTCATTTGGTCTGATTGCTGGAAAAAAAAAAAAAGAGGTGGGGGAAGGATAGAGGAAAGGAAAAAGGGAAAAAAAGGGAAAAAGTAGTCATGCCAAATAGACTGTAGCTCATGCTCCGCTTGATCTTAGATTCTAGCTCTGGTCTTCGGCCATCAGTACGGATTGCCAAGAAAATGCCAAGACAGAATAAATATCCCATCATTACAAGTATAGTTTCTGGAAAAAAACATAGTTCTGCTCCACTCAACATAGCTTTTCAGCAACTTGGAAATGTCCAGGGATTCACTCCAGTTTGTGGGTTACTGCTTCTATTCAATAATAGCAATACTCCAATAAAACAAGTTGTTTCAAAAAAAATCTTCTCCTGACATATGCATTCCTCTCTAGATTTTATATATATGAGTGCTGACATTAGTTCAAGTCATCTCTAAATGCTTTGGCACAGAATTAAAAAAAAATAATCCTAGGACAGCTGTAGTGAAATGTATAGGTCTGTGATACCGTCAATCGTCTACGATGCATCACAGGTAGGTAACTCCAAGTGCCGCAAACCACTCGGGTTTTCAAGGTATCTACACGGAATATTGATGAGGTGCATTTGCATGTACTGCCTCCGTTTCATGCAAATGTATCTCATGGATATCCCGAAAACCCAACTGGCTTGTGACACTCGAGGACCAGAGCTGCCTTCCCCTACCATATCTCATACCCTAGACAGCTGGTTCTCTGGCTTTTCCGCAGTTTTCTCTGTGGCCAGCAGAAGACGTTGTAAGCCCGGCAACACATACTATTCGGCTGGCTTGGTATGCATGCTCTGCTGCCAGTAAATTGTGCTCTGATACCATACCATGCACCCTCTCAAAAGGATGCTCAGTCCAACACAGCCAAGCTGCAGAAACACATGAACCCCTACAGCCACAGTTTTGTAGTGTCGCACATAAGACAGGAACAGGTGCCATGCACGTCCTGGGTTGAGAATAGGTAGAGGAAGAACAGAGTGCTGGCATCGGGTGGGGGGACATAAGGGGCAATACAACAGGTTGCAGCTAGTCCCATTCAAGTTGTTCTGGTATTGTAAAACCCAGTCAGATCCTTGAACATGGCCAACTCCAACTGTGATTACTGGATCTAAAACTCTTCAAAACTCCTTGAGCCTGTTGCTGTTTATATTGTTTGTTTCAGTTGCTGTTTATATTGTTTGTTTCGTTGCTGTTTATATTATATTGTTTGTTTCAACTGGGTGTTTTATACCTATGTCACCTTAATAAACTATAAATTGAAAAAAAAAAAAACTCCTTGAGCCAGCCGGGGCTGATGATATGCAGAAGCAGTGTCCACATCTGCTGAGAGGGCGGAAGGTAGGGGGGGAAGAGATATCTGCTGCAGTTGTACAGTAGAGACACAGAAAGGGACATTCCCAAAGGGACCTCTGCTGGTGAAACTGTGCTTTACCTATAGAAATGGTCCTTTTGAAAATTGCCCAAGCAATATGTGCATAATTTTAAGTGCATCAGGGGGAGGCAGAGTCTGTGCAGGCTTTGCATTTACATGCATGGTTTTATTTTTGGAAATATGTGTGCACATTTCCCCCAAAAAACTTTCCCTGAACAAAGTAGCAGGTGTAACTTGTGCATGTTGTTTCCGTGGGATAATTTTCAAAGTGAAACTTACGTATGTAAGTTGCTTAAAAATCCCTAAATGTATGTGGGCTGCTATAAAATTACCCCCGCTAATAGGCAGACTAAGGGTACTACTGAAACAGGTTCCAGAAGGACTGACAGTCTATGGCCCATAACCAAGAACTGTTGCTGCAATGGATGGTCTGGACAGAGGGATAAAACTCAAGGCCTACCTACATTTATCAAAGTGTTGTGCAGCACATCATCCTCTGCAGAGCAGTCAGCGCTGACCAGGCCAAAAGAAGAGCTAGAAACGCACTAAAAGCCCCACCAGTCTCTCTTCCAAATCTTAAAACAAAAGGAGTGAGGGGGCAGAGATATACATCGACCTGTTACGATGAAGCAACACTGCAGTTACTTTTGAAATTCACTGACGTGCTTTGTCACAGTGGAAGGCTCTAGTGGCCTTTCCACACCACCGTATCTAAGCAAATGTAGTTTTATATGTACATAAGAACATAAGAACATGCCATGCTGGGTCACACCAAGGGTCCATCAAGCCCAGCATCCTGTTTCCAACAGAGGCCAAACCAGGCCACAAGAACCTGGCAATTACCCAAAAACTAAGAAGACCCCATGCTACCGATGCAATTAATAGCAGTGGCTATTCCCTAAGTAAGCTTGATTAGTACAAACACACATAGTAACTTAAACCTACTGAAATGTCCTGGAGGGCCCTAATCCCTGTCCTCCTCCCCACTCCCAACGCAGCACTCCCTTCCTTCTGCTTTAGCCAGACCCCCAGCTCTTACTCCCGTTCTCCTCAGCCCATACCCATCACACTCTAATCCCCCTCCCCAGTCCCAGCCCCAACTCAGTACTCCCTTCACTCACCCGACCCCAGCAACCTCTTCCTCTCCTGACTGGCCCAGCCCTAGCACCCCCTGCCCCATCCTCCCCAACTTGTACCCCCAGCTCAGCCTCAGCACCCCCTGCCCCATCCTCCCCAGCTTCTACCCCCAGCTCAGCCTCAGCACCCCCTGCCCCACCCTCCCCAGCTTCTACCCCCAGCTCAGCCTCAGCTCCCCCTGCCCCACCCTCCCCAGCTTGTACCCCCAGCTCAGCCTCTGCACCCCCTGCCCCACCCTCCCCAGCTTGTACCCCCAGCTCAGCCTCTGCACCCCCTGCCCCATCCTCCCCAGCTTCTACCCCCAGCTCAGCCTCTGCACCCCCTGCCCCACCCTCCCCAGCTTGTACCCCCAGCTCAGCCTCTGCACCCCCTGCCCCATCCTCCCCAGCTTCTACCCCAGCTCAGCCTCAGCACCCCCTGCCCCACCCTCCCCAGCTTCTACCCCCAGCTCAGCCTCTGCACCCCCTGCCCCACCCTCCCCAGCTTGTACCCCCAGCTCAGCCTCTGCACCCCCTGCCCCATCCTCCCCAGCTTCTACCCCAGCTCAGCCTCAGCACCCCCTGCCCCACCCTCCCCAGCTTCTACCCCCAGCTCAGCCTCAGCACCCCCTGCCCCATCCTCCTCAGCTTCTACCCCCAGCTCAGCCTCAGCACCCCCTGCCCCATCCTCCCCAGCTTCTACCCCCAGCTCAGCCTCAGCTCCCCCTGCCCCATCCTCCTCAGCTTCTACCCCCAGCTCAGCCTCAGCACCCCCTGCCCCATCCTCCTCAGCTTCTACCCCCAGCTCAGCCTCAGCACCCCCTGCCCCATCCTCCCCAGCTTCTACCCCCAGCTCAGCCTCAGCTCCCCCTGCCCCATCCTCCTCAGCTTTTACCCCCAGCTCAGCCTCAGCACCCCCTGCCCCATCCTCCCCAGCTTCTACCCCCAGCTCAGCCTCTGCACCCCCTGCCCCATCCTCCCCAGCTTCTACCCCCAGCTCAGCCTCAGCTCCCCCTGCCCCATCCTCCTCAGCTTTTACCCCCAGCTCAGCCTCTACACCCCCTGCCCCATCCTCCCCAGCTTCTACCCCCAGCTCAGCCTCAGCTCCCCCTGCCCCATCCTCCCCAGCTTCTACCCCAGCTCAGCCTCAGCACCCCCTGCCCCATCCTCCTCAGCTTTTACCCCCAGCTCAGCCTCAGCACCCCCTGCCCCATCCTCCCCAGCTTCTACCCCCAGCTCAGCCTCTGCACCCCCTGCCCCATCCTCCCCAGCTTCTACCCCCAGCTCAGCCTCAGCACCCCCCTGCCCCATCCTCCTCAGCTTTTACCCCCAGCTCAGCCTCTGCACCCCCTGCCCCATCCTCCCCAGCTTCTACCCCCAGCTCAGCCTCAGCTCCCCCTGCCCCATCCTCCCCAGCTTCTACCCCAGCTCAGCCTCAGCACCCCCTGCCCCATCCTCCTCAGCTTTTACCCCCAGCTCAGCCTCAGCACCCCCTGCCCCATCCTCCCCAGCTTCTACCCCCAGCTCAGCCTCTGCACCCCCTGCCCCATCCTCCCCAGCTTCTACCCCCAGCTCAGCCTCAGCACCCCCTGCCCCATCCTCCTCAGCTTTTACCCCCAGCTCAGCCTCAGCACCCCCTGCCCCATCCTCCCCAGCTTCTACCCCCAGCTCAGCCTCAGCTCCCCCTGCCCCATCCTCCCCAGCTTCTACCCCAGCTCAGCCTCAGCACCCCCTGCCCCATCCTCCTCAGCTTTTACCCCCAGCTCAGCCTCTGCACCCCCTGCCCCATCCTCCCCAGCTTTTACCCCCAGCTCAGCCTCCGCAC